>NW_027473807.1:0-69079 GCF_050947335.1 Megachile rotundata
GATCGATAGAACGACAATTTCTATACTTATTACACTCACTATTATCAATCTAACTCATATTATTAGCCATATTATGGTTATATGACCGATAGAACGTCAATTACTACACTTACTACTCCTATTATTATAAATCTAACTCATATTATTAGCCTTATTATGCTTATATGATCGATAGGACGACAATTACTATACTCATTACTCTTATTATTATCAATCTAACTCATATTATTAGCCATATTATGCTTATATGATCGATAGAACGACAATTACTATACTTATTACTCTTATTATTATCAACCTAACTCATATTATTAGCCATATTATGCTTATAAGATCGATAGAACGACAATTACTATACTTATTACACTCACTATTATCATTCTAACTCATATTATTAACCATATTATGCAATTATGATCGATAGAACGACAATTACTATACTTATTACTCTTATTATTATCAATCTAACTCATATTATTAGCCATATTATGCTTATATGATCGATAGAACGACAATTACTATACTTATTACACTCACTACTATCAATCTAACTCATATTATTAACAATATTATGCAGATATGATCGATAGCACGACATTTACTATACTTATTACTCTTATTATTATCAACCTAACTCATATTATTAGCCATATTATGCTTATATGATCGATAGCACGACAATTACTATACTCATTGCTCTTATTATTATAAATCTAACTCATATTATTAGCCATATTATGCTTATATGACCGATAGTACGACAATTACTATACTCATTGCTCTTATTATTATCAATCTAACTCATATTATTAACCATATTATGCAGATATGATCGATAGAACGACAATTACTATACTCATTACTCTTATTATTATCAATCTAACTCATATTATTAGCCATATTGTGCTTATATGATCGATAGAACGACAATTACTATACTTATTACACTTATTATTATCAATCTAACTCATGCTATTAGCCATATTATGCTTATATGATCGATATAACGACAATTACTATACTTATTACTCTTACTATTATCAATCTAACTCATACTATTAACCATATTATGCAGATATGATCGATAGAACGACAATTACTATACTTATTACTCTTATTATTATCAATCTATCTCATATTATTAACCATATTATGCAGATATGATCGATAGAACGACAATTACTATACTTATTACTCTTATTATTATCAATCTAACTCATATTATTAGCCATATTGTGCTTATATGATCGATAGAACGACAATTACTATACTTATTACACTTGTTATTATCAATCTAACTCATATTATTAGCCATATTATGCTTATATGATCGACAGTACGACAATTACTATACGCATTACTCTTATTATTATCAATCTAACTCATATTATTAACCATATTATGCAGATATGATCGATAGAACGACAATTATTATATTTATTACTCTTGTTATTATAAATCTAACTCATAGTATTAGCCATATTATGCTTATATGATCGATAGTACGACAATTACTATACTTATTACTCTTATTATTATCAATTTAACTCATATTATTAACCATATTATGCAGATATGATCGATAGAACGACAATTTCTATACTTATTACACTCACTATTATCAATCTAACTCATATTATTAGCCATATTATGGTTATATGACCGATAGAACGTCAATTACTACACTTACTACTCCTATTATTATAAATCTAACTCATATTATTAGCCTTATTATGCTTATATGATCGATAGGACGACAATTACTATACTCATTACTCTTATTATTATCAATCTAACTCATATTATTAGCCATATTATGCTTATATGATCGATAGAACGACAATTACTATACTTATTACTCTTATTATTATCAACCTAACTCATATTATTAGCCATATTATGCTTATAAGATCGATAGAACGACAATTACTATACTTATTACACTCACTATTATCATTCTAACTCATATTATTAACCATATTATGCAATTATGATCGATAGAACGACAATTACTATACTTATTACTCTTATTATTATCAATCTAACTCATGCTATTAGCCATATTATGCTTATATGATCGATAGAACGACAATTACTATACTTATTACACTCACTATTATCAATCTAACTCATATTATTAACAATATTATGCAGATATGATCGATAGCACGACATTTACTATACTTATTACTCTTATTATTATCAACCTAACTCATATTATTAGCCATATTATGCTTATATGATCGATAGCACGACAATTACTATACTCATTGCTCTTATTATTATCAATCTAACTCATATTATTAACCATATTATGCAGATATGATCGATAGAACGACAATTACTACACTTATTACTCTTATTATTATCAACCTAACTCACATTATTAGCCATTTTATGCTTAAGTGATCGATAGAACGACAATTACTATACTTATTACTCTTATTATTATGAATCGAACTCATATTATTAACCATATTATGCAATTATGATCGATAGAACGACAATTACTATACTTATTACACTTATTATTATCAATCTAACTCATATTATTAGCCATATTATGCTTATATGATCGATAGAACGACAATTACTATACTCACTACTCTTATTATTATCAATCTAACTCATATTATTAGCCATATTATGCTTATATGATCGATAGAACGACAATTACTATACTTATTACTCTTATTATTATCAATCTAACTCATATTATTAGACATATTGTGCTTATATGATCGACAGAACGACAATTACTATATTTATTACACCCACTGTTATCAATCTAACTCACCTTATTAGCCATATTATGCTTATATGATCGATAGAACGACAATTACTATACTTATTACTCTTATTATTATCAACCTAACTCATATTATTAGCCATATTATGCGTATAAGATCGATAGAACGACAATTGCTATACTTATTACACTCACTATTATCATTCTAACTCATATTATTAACCATATTATGCAATTATGATCGATAGAACGACAATAACTATACTTATTGCTCTTACTATGATAAATCTAACTCATATTATTAGCCATATTATGCTTATAAGATCGATAGAACGACAATTACTATACTTATTACACTCACTATTATCATTCTAACTCATATTATTAACCATATTATGCAATTATGATCGATAGAACGACAATAACTATACTTATTGCTCTTACTATTATAAATCTAACTCATATTATTAGCCATATTATGCTTATATGATCGATAGAACGACAATTACTATACTTATTACACTCACTATTATCAATCTAACTCATATTATTAGCGATATTATGGTTATATGACCGATAGAACGACAATTATTATACTTATTACTCTTATTATTATCAATCTAACTCATATTATTAGACATATTGTGCTTATATGATCGACAAAACGACAATTACTATATTTATTACACACACTGTTATCAATCTAACTCACCTTATTAGCCATATTATGCTTATATGATCGATAGTACGACAATTACTATACCCATTGCTCTTATTATTATCAATATAACTCATATTATTAACCATATTATGCAGATATGATCGATAGAACGACAATTACTACACTTATTACTCTTATTATTATAAATCTAACTCATATCATTAGCCATATTATGCTTATATGATCGATAGAACGACAATTACTATACTTATTACTCTTATTATTATGAATCTAACTCATATTATTAACCATATTATGCAATTATGATCGATAGGACGACAATTACTATACTTATTACACTTATTATTATCAATCTAACTCATATTATTAGCCATATTATGCTTAAATGATCGATAGAACGACAATGACTATACTTATTACTCTTATTATTATCTACCTAACTCATATTATTAGCCATATTATGCTTATATTATCGATAGAACGACAATTACTATACTTATTACTGTTATTATTATCAATCTAACTCATATTATTAGCCATATTGTGCTTATATGATCGATAGAACGACAATTACTATACTTATTACTCCTATTATTATAAATCTAACTCATATTATTAGCCATATTATGCTTATATGATCGATAGTACGACAAATACTATACTCATTGCTCTTCTTATCATCAGTCTAACTCATATTATTAACCATATTATGCAGATATGATCAATAGAACGACAATTACTACACTTATTACTCTTATTGTTATCAACCTAACTCATATTATTAGCCATATTATGATTAAATGATGGATAGAACGACAAATACTATACTTATTACTCTTATTATTATGAATCTAACTCATATTATTAACCATATTATGCAATTATGATCGATAGGACGACAATTACTATACTTATTGCACTTATTATTATCAATCTAACTCATATTATTAGCCATATTATGCTTATATGATCGATAGAACGACAATTACTATACTCATTACTCTTATTATTATCAATCTAACTCATATTATTAGCCATATTATGCTTATATGATCGATAGTACGACAATTACTATACTCATTGCTCTTATTATTATCAATCCAACTCATATTATTAACCATATTATGCAGATATGATCGATAGAACGACAATTACTATACTCATTACTCTTATTATTATCAATCTAACTCATATTATTAGCCATATTGTGCTTATATGATCGATAGAACGACAATTACTATACTTATTACACTTATTATTATCAATCTAACTCATGCTATTAGCCATATTATGCTTATATGATCGATATAACGACAATTACTATACTTATTACTCTTACTATTATCAATCTAACTCATACTATTAACCATATTATGCAGATATGATCGATAGAACGACAATTACTATACTTATTACTCTTATTATTATCAATCTAACTCATATTATTAACCATATTATGCAGATATGATCGATAGAACGACAATTACTATACTTATTACTCTTATTATTATCAATCTAACTCATATTATTAGCCATATTGTGCTTATATGATCGATAGAACGACAATTACTATACTTATTACACTTGTTATTATCAATCTAACTCATATTATTAGCCATATTATGCTTATATGATCGATAGTACGACAAATACTATACTCATTGCTCTTCTTATCATCAGTCTAACTCATATTATTAACCATATTATGCAGATATGATCAATAGAACGACAATTACTACACTTATTACTCTTATTGTTATCAACCTAACTCATAGTATTAGCCATATTATGCTTATATGATCGATAGTACGACAATTACTATACTTATTACTCTTATTATTATCAATTTAACTCATATTATTAGCCATATTATGCATATATGATCGATAGAACGACAATTACTATACTTATTGCACTTACTATTATCAATCTAACTCATATTATTAGCCATATTATGCTTATATGATCGATAGAACGACAATTACTATACTTATTACTCTTATTATTATGAATCTAACTCATATTATTAACCTTATTATGCAGATATGATCGATAGAACTACAATTACTATACTCATTACTCTTATTATTATCAATGTAACTCATATTATTAACCATATTATGCAGATACGATCGATAGAACTACAATTACTATGCTCATTACTCTTATTATTATCAATCTAATTCATATTATTAGCCATATTATGCTTATATGATCGATAGAACGACAATTACTATACTTATTATTCTTATTTTTATCAACCTAACTCATATTATTAGCCATATTATGCTTAAATGATCGATAGAACGACAATTACTATACTTATTACTCTTATTATTATGAATCTAACTCATATTATTAACCATATTATGCAGATATGATCGATAGAACTACAATTACTATGCTCATTACTCTTATTATTATCAATCTAACTCATATTATTAGCCATATTATGCTTAAATGATCGATAGAACGACAATTACTATACTTATTACTCGCATTATTATCAATCTAACTCATATTATTAGCCGTATTATGCTTATATGATCGATAGAACGACAATTACTATACTTATCACTCTTATTATTATGAATCTAACTCATATTATTAACCATATTATGCAGATACGATCGATAGAACTACAATTACTATGCTCATTACTCTTAATATTATCAATCTAACTCATATTATTACACATATTATGCTTAAATGATCGATAGAACGACAATTACTTAACTTATTACTCGCATTATTATCAATCTAACTTATATTATTAGCCGTATTATGCTTATATGATCGATAGAACGTCAATTACTATACTTATTACTCTTATTATTATGAATCTAACTCATATTATTAGCCATATTATGCTTATATTATCGATAGAACGACAATTACTGTACTTATTACTGTTATTATTATCAATCTAACTCATATTATTAGCCATATTATGCTTATATGATCGATAGAACGACAATTACTATACTTATTACTCTTATTATTATGAATCTAACTCATATTATTAACCTTATTATGCAGATATGATCGATAGAACTACAATTACTATACTCATTACTCTTATTATTATCAATGTAACTCATATTATTAACCATATTATGCAGATACGATCGATAGAACTACAATTACTATGCTCATTACTCTTATTATTATCAATCTAACTCATATTATTAGCCATATTATGCTTAAATGATCGATAGAACGACAATTACTATACTTATTACTCGCATTATTATCAATCTAACACATATTATTAGCCGTATTATGCTTATATGATCGATAGAACGACAATTACTATACTCACTACTCTTATTATTATCAATCTAACTCATATTATTAGCCATATTATGCATATATGATCGATAGAACGACAATTACTATACTTATTGCACTTACTATTATCAATCTAACTCATATTATTAACCATATTATGCAATTATGATCGATAGGACGACAATTACTATACTTATTACACTTATTATTATCAATCTAACTCATATTATTAGCCATATTATGCTTAAATGATCGATAGAACGACAATGACTATACTTATTACTCTTATTATTATCTACCTAACTCATATTATTAGCCATATTATGCTTATATTATCGATAGAACGACAATTACTATACTTATTACTGTTATTATTATCAATCTAACTCATATTATTAGCCATATTGTGCTTATATGATCGATAGAACGACAATTACTATACTTATTACTCCTATTATTATAAATCTAACTCATATTATTAGCCATATTATGCTTATATGATCGATAGTACGACAAATACTATACTCATTGCTCTTCTTATCATCAGTCTAACTCATATTATTAACCATATTATGCAGATATGATCAATAGAACGACAATTACTACACTTATTACTCTTATTGTTATCAACCTAACTCATATTATTAGCCATATTATGATTAAATGATGGATAGAACGACAAATACTATACTTATTACTCTTATTATTATGAATCTAACTCATATTATTAACCATATTATGCAATTATGATCGATAGAACGACAATTACTATACTTATTGCACTTACTATTATCAATCTAACTCATATTATTAGCCATATTATGCTTATATGATCGATAGAACGACAATTACTATACTTATTACTCTTATTATTATGAATCTAACTCATATTATTAACCTTATTATGCAGATATGATCGATAGAACTACAATTACTATACTCATTACTCTTATTATTATCAATGTAACTCATATTATTAACCATATTATGCAGATACGATCGATAGAACTACAATTACTATGCTCATTACTCTTATTATTATCAATCTAATTCATATTATTAGCCATATTATGCTTATATGATCGATAGAACGACAATTACTATACTTATTATTCTTATTTTTATCAACCTAACTCATATTATTAGCCATATTATGCTTAAATGATCGATAGAACGACAATTACTATACTTATTACTCTTATTATTATGAATCTAACTCATATTATTAACCATATTATGCAGATATGATCGATAGAACTACAATTACTATGCTCATTACTCTTATTATTATCAATCTAACTCATATTATTAGCCATATTATGCTTAAATGATCGATAGAACGACAATTACTATACTTATTACTCGCATTATTATCAATCTAACTCATATTATTAGCCGTATTATGCTTATATGATCGATAGAACGACAATTACTATACTTATCACTCTTATTATTATGAATCTAACTCATATTATTAACCATATTATGCAGATACGATCGATAGAACTACAATTACTATGCTCATTACTCTTAATATTATCAATCTAACTCATATTATTACACATATTATGCTTAAATGATCGATAGAACGACAATTACTTAACTTATTACTCGCATTATTATCAATCTAACTCATATTATTAGCCGTATTATGCTTATATGATCGATAGAACGTCAATTACTATACTTATTACTCTTATTATTATGAATCTAACTCATATTATTAGCCATATTATGCTTATATTATCGATAGAACGACAATTACTGTACTTATTACTGTTATTATTATCAATCTAACTCATATTATTAGCCATATTATGCTTATATGATCGATAGAACGACAATTACTATACTTATTACTCTTATTATTATGAATCTAACTCATATTATTAACCTTATTATGCAGATATGATCGATAGAACTACAATTACTATACTCATTACTCTTATTATTATCAATGTAACTCATATTATTAACCATATTATGCAGATACGATCGATAGAACTACAATTACTATGCTCATTACTCTTATTATTATCAATCTAACTCATATTATTAGCCATATTATGCTTAAATGATCGATAGAACGACAATTACTATACTTATTACTCGCATTATTATCAATCTAACACATATTATTAGCCGTATTATGCTTACATGATCGATAGAACGACAATTACTATACTCACTACTCTTATTATTATCAATCTAACTCATATTATTAGCCATATTATGCTTATATGATCGACAGAACGACAATTACTATACTTATTACTCTTACTATTATCAATCTAACTCATATTATTAGCCATATTATGCTTAAATGATCGATAGAACGACAATTACTATGCTTATTACTCGCATTATTATCAATCTAACTCATATTATTAGCCGTATTATGCTTATATGATCGATAGAACGACAATTACTATACTCACTACTCTTATTATTATCAATCTAACTCGTATTATTAGCCATATTATGCTTATATGATCGACAGAACGACAATTACTGTACTTATTACTCTTATCATTATCGATCTAACTCATATTATTAGCCATATTATGCTTATATTATCGATAGAACGACAATTACTGTACTTATTACTGTTATTATTATCAATCTAACTCATATTATTAGCCATATTATGCATATATGATCGATAGAACGACAATTACTATACTTATTACACTTACTATTATCAATCTAACTCATATTATTAGCCATATTATGCAGATACGATCGATAGAACTACAATTACTATGCTCATTACTCTTATTATTATCAATCTAACTCATATTATTAGCCATATTATGCTTAAATGATCGATAGAACGACAATTACTATACTTATTACTCGCATTATTATCAATCTAACTCATATTATTAGCCATATTATGCTTATATGATCGACAGAACGACAATTACTATACTTATTACTCTTACTATTATCAATCTAACTCATATTATTAGCCATATTGTGCTTATATGATCGATAGAACGACAATTACTATACTTATTACTCTTACTATTATCAATCTAACTCATATTATTAGCCATATTATGCATATATGATCGATAGAACGACAATTACTGTACTTATTACTCTTATCATTATCGATCTAACTCATATTATTAGCCATATTATGCTTATATTATCGATAGAACGACAATTACTGTACTTATTACTGTTATTATTATCAATCTAACTCATATTATTAGCCATATTATGCATATATGATCGATAGAACGACAATTACTATACTTATTGCACTTACTATTATCAATCTAACTCATATTATTAGCCATATTATGCTTATATGATCGATAGAACGACAATTACTATACTTATTACTCTTATTATTATGAATCTAACTCATATTATTAACCATATTATGCAGATATGATCGATAGAACTACAATTACTATACTCATTACTCTTATTATTATCAATCTAACTCATATTATTAACCGTATTATGCAGATACGATCGATAGAACTACAATTACTATGCTCATTACTCTTATTATTATCAATCTAACTCATATTATTAGCCATATTATGCTTAAATGATCGATAGAACGACAATTACTATACTTATTACTCGCATTATTATCAATCTAACTTATATTATTAGCCGTATTATGCTTATATGATCGATAGAACGACGATTACTATACTTATTACTCTTATTATTATGAATCTAACTCATATTATTAACCATATTATGCAGATACGATCGATAGAACTACAATTACTATGCTCATTACTCTTATTATTATCAATCTAACTCATATTATTAGCCATATTATGCTTAAATGATCGATAGAACGACAATTACTATACTTATTACTCGCATTATTATCAATCTAACACATATTATTAGCCGTACTATGCTTATATGATCGATAGAACGACAATTACTATACTCACTACTCTTATTATTATCAATCTAACTCATATTATTAGGCATATTATGCTTATATGATCGACAGAACGACAATTACTATACTTATTACTCTTACTATTATCAATCTAACTCATATTATTAGCCATATTATGCTTATATGATCGATAGAACGACAATTACTATACTTATTACACTCACTATTATCAATCTAACTCATATTATTAGCGATATTATGGTTATATGACCGATAGAACGACAATTATTATACTTATTACTCTTATTATTATCAATCTAACTCATATTATTAGACATATTGTGCTTATATGATCGACAAAACGACAATTACTATATTTATTACACACACTGTTATCAATCTAACTCACCTTATTAGCCATATTATGCTTATATGATCGATAGTACGACAATTACTATACCCATTGCTCTTATTATTATCAATATAACTCATATTATTAACCATATTATGCAGATATGATCGATAGAACGACAATTACTACACTTATTACTCTTATTATTATAAATCTAACTCATATCATTAGCCATATTATGCTTATATGATCGATAGAACGACAATTACTATACTTATTACTCTTATTATTATGAATCTAACTCATATTATTAACCATATTATGCAATTATGATCGATAGGACGACAATTACTATACTTATTACACTTATTATTATCAATCTAACTCATATTATTAGCCATATTATGCTTAAATGATCGATAGAACGACAATGACTATACTTATTACTCTTATTATTATCTACCTAACTCATATTATTAGCCATATTATGCTTATATTATCGATAGAACGACAATTACTATACTTATTACTGTTATTATTATCAATCTAACTCATATTATTAGCCATATTGTGCTTATATGATCGATAGAACGACAATTACTATACTTATTACTCCTATTATTATAAATCTAACTCATATTATTAGCCATATTATGCTTATATGATCGATAGTACGACAAATACTATACTCATTGCTCTTCTTATCATCAGTCTAACTCATATTATTAACCATATTATGCAGATATGATCAATAGAACGACAATTACTACACTTATTACTCTTATTGTTATCAACCTAACTCATATTATTAGCCATATTATGATTAAATGATGGATAGAACGACAAATACTATACTTATTACTCTTATTATTATGAATCTAACTCATATTATTAACCATATTATGCAATTATGATCGATAGGACGACAATTACTATACTTATTGCACTTATTATTATCAATCTAACTCATATTATTAGCCATATTATGCTTATATGATCGATAGAACGACAATTACTATACTCATTACTCTTATTATTATCAATCTAACTCATATTATTAGCCATATTATGCTTATATGATCGATAGTACGACAATTACTATACTCATTGCTCTTATTATTATCAATCCAACTCATATTATTAACCATATTATGCAGATATGATCGATAGAACGACAATTACTATACTTATTACTCTTATTATTATCAATCTAACTCATATTATTAGCCATATTGTGCTTATATGATCGATAGAACGACAATTACTATACTTATTACACTTGTTATTATCAATCTAACTCATATTATTAGCCATATTATGCTTATATGATCGATAGTACGACAATTACTATACGCATTACTCTTATTATTATCAATCTAACTCATATTATTAACCATATTATGCAGATATGATCGATAGAACGACAATTATTATATTTATTACTCTTGTTATTATAAATCTAACTCATAGTATTAGCCATATTATGCTTATATGATCGATAGTACGACAATTACTATACTTATTACTCTTATTATTATCAATTTAACTCATATTATTAGCCATATTATGCATATATGATCGATAGAACGACAATTACTATACTTATTGCACTTACTATTATCAATCTAACTCATATTATTAGCCATATTATGCTTATATGATCGATAGAACGACAATTACTATACTTATTACTCTTATTATTATGAATCTAACTCATATTATTAACCTTATTATGCAGATATGATCGATAGAACTACAATTACTATGCTCATTACTCTTATTGTTATCAATCTAATTCATATTATTAGCCATATTATGCTTATATGATCGATAGAACGACAATTACTATACTTATTATTCTTATTTTTATCAACCTAACTCATATTATTAGCCATATTATGCTTAAATGATCGATAGAACGACAATTACTATACTTATTACTCTTATTATTATGAATCTAACTCATATTATTAACCATATTATGCAGATATGATCGATAGAACTACAATTACTATGCTCATTACTCTTATTATTATCAATCTAACTCATATTATTAGCCATATTATGCTTAAATGATCGATAGAACGACAATTACTATACTTATTACTCGCATTATTATCAATCTAACTCATATTATTAGCCGTATTATGCTTATATGATCGATAGAACGACAATTACTATACTTATCACTCTTATTATTATGAATCTAACTCATATTATTAACCATATTATGCAGATACGATCGATAGAACTACAATTACTATGCTCATTACTCTTAATATTATCAATCTAACTCATATTATTACACATATTATGCTTAAATGATCGATAGAACGACAATTACTTAACTTATTACTCGCATTATTATCAATCTAACTCATATTATTAGCCGTATTATGCTTATATGATCGATAGAACGTCAATTACTATACTTATTACTCTTATTATTATGAATCTAACTCATATTATTAGCCATATTATGCTTATATTATCGATAGAACGACAATTACTGTACTTATTACTGTTATTATTATCAATCTAACTCATATTATTAGCCATATTATGCTTATATGATCGATAGAACGACAATTACTATACTTATTACTCTTATTATTATGAATCTAACTCATATTATTAACCTTATTATGCAGATATGATCGATAGAACTACAATTACTATACTCATTACTCTTATTATTATCAATGTAACTCATATTATTAACCATATTATGCAGATACGATCGATAGAACTACAATTACTATGCTCATTACTCTTATTATTATCAATCTAACTCATATTATTAGCCATATTATGCTTAAATGATCGATAGAACGACAATTACTATACTTATTACTCGCATTATTATCAATCTAACACATATTATTAGCCGTATTATGCTTATATGATCGATAGAACGACAATTACTATACTCACTACTCTTATTATTATCAATCTAACTCATATTATTAGCCATATTATGCTTATATGATCGACAGAACGACAATTACTATACTTATTACTCTTACTATTATCAATCTAACTCATATTATTAGCCATATTATGCTTAAATGATCGATAGAACGACAATTACTATACTTATTACTCGCATTATTATCAATCTAACTCATATTATTAGCCGTATTATGCTTATATGATCGATAGAACGACAATTACTATACTCACTACTCTTATTATTATCAATCTAACTCGTATTATTAGCCATATTATGCTTATATGATCGACAGAACGACAATTACTGTACTTATTACTCTTATCATTATCGATCTAACTCATATTATTAGCCATATTATGCTTATATTATCGATAGAACGACAATTACTGTACTTATTACTGTTATTATTATCAATCTAACTCATATTATTAGCCATATTATGCATATATGATCGATAGAACGACAATTACTATACTTATTACACTTACTATTATCAATCTAACTCATATTATTAGCCATATTATGCAGATACGATCGATAGAACTACAATTACTATGCTCATTACTCTTATTATTATCAATCTAACTCATATTATTAGCCATATTATGCTTAAATGATCGATAGAACGACAATTACTATACTTATTACTCGCATTATTATCAATCTAACTCATATTATTAGCCATATTATGCTTATATGATCGACAGAACGACAATTACTATACTTATTACTCTTACTATTATCAATCTAACTCATATTATTAGCCATATTGTGCTTATATGATCGATAGAACGACAATTACTATACTTATTACTCTTACTATTATCAATCTAACTCATATTATTAGCCATATTATGCATATATGATCGATAGAACGACAATTACTGTACTTATTACTCTTATCATTATCGATCTAACTCATATTATTAGCCATATTATGCTTATATTATCGATAGAACGACAATTACTGTACTTATTACTGTTATTATTATCAATCTAACTCATATTATTAGCCATATTATGCATATATGATCGATAGAACGACAATTACTATACTTATTGCACTTACTATTATCAATCTAACTCATATTATTAGCCATATTATGCTTATATGATCGATAGAACGACAATTACTATACTTATTACTCTTATTATTATGAATCTAACTCATATTATTAACCATATTATGCAGATATGATCGATAGAACTACAATTACTATACTCATTACTCTTATTATTATCAATCTAACTCATATTATTAACCGTATTATGCAGATACGATCGATAGAACTACAATTACTATGCTCATTACTCTTATTATTATCAATCTAACTCATATTATTAGCCATATTATGCTTAAATGATCGATAGAACGACAATTACTATACTTATTACTCGCATTATTATCAATCTAACTTATATTATTAGCCGTATTATGCTTATATGATCGATAGATCGACGATTACTATACTTATTACTCTTATTATTATGAATCTAACTCATATTATTAACCATATTATGCAGATACGATCGATAGAACTACAATTACTATGCTCATTACTCTTATTATTATCAATCTAACTCATATTATTAGCCATATTATGCTTAAATGATCGATAGAACGACAATTACTATACTTATTACTCGCATTATTATCAATCTAACACATATTATTAGCCGTACTATGCTTATATGATCGATAGAACGACAATTACTATACTCACTACTCTTATTATTATCAATCTAACTCATATTATTAGGCATATTATGCTTATATGATCGACAGAACGACAATTACTATACTTATTACTCTTACTATTATCAATCTAACTCATATTATTAGCCATATTATGCTTATATGATCGATAGAACGACAATTACTATACTTATTACACTCACTATTATCAATCTAACTCATATTATTAGCGATATTATGGTTATATGACCGATAGAACGACAATTATTATACTTATTACTCTTATTATTATCAATCTAACTCATATTATTAGACATATTGTGCTTATATGATCGACAAAACGACAATTACTATATTTATTACACACACTGTTATCAATCTAACTCACCTTATTAGCCATATTATGCTTATATGATCGATAGTACGACAATTACTATACCCATTGCTCTTATTATTATCAATATAACTCATATTATTAACCATATTATGCAGATATGATCGATAGAACGACAATTACTACACTTATTACTCTTATTATTATAAATCTAACTCATATCATTAGCCATATTATGCTTATATGATCGATAGAACGACAATTACTATACTTATTACTCTTATTATTATGAATCTAACTCATATTATTAACCATATTATGCAATTATGATCGATAGGACGACAATTACTATACTTATTACACTTATTATTATCAATCTAACTCATATTATTAGCCATATTATGCTTAAATGATCGATAGAACGACAATGACTATACTTATTACTCTTATTATTATCTACCTAACTCATATTATTAGCCATATTATGCTTATATTATCGATAGAACGACAATTACTATACTTATTACTGTTATTATTATCAATCTAACTCATATTATTAGCCATATTGTGCTTATATGATCGATAGAACGACAATTACTATACTTATTACTCCTATTATTATAAATCTAACTCTTATTATTAGCCATATTATGCTTATATGATCGATAGTACGACAATGTACTATACTCATTGCTCTTATTATTATCAATCCAACTCATATTATTAACCATATTATGCAGATATGATCGATAGAACGACAATTACTATACTCATTACTCTTATTATTATCAATCTAACTCATATTATTAGCCATATTGTGCTTATATGATCGATAGAACGACAATTACTATACTTATATACACTTATTATTATCAATCTAACTCATGCTATTAGCCATATTATGCTTATATGATCGATAGAACGACAATTACTATACTTATTACTCCGCATTATTATCAATCTAACTCATATTATTAGCCGTATTATGCTTATATGATCGATAGAACGGACAATTACTATACTTATCACTCTTATTATTATGAATCTAACTCATATTATTAACCATATTATGCAGATACGATCGATAGAACTACAATTACTATGCTCATTACTCTTAATATTATCAATCTAACTCATATTATTACACATATTATGCTTAAATGATCGATTAGAACGACAATTACTTAACTTATTACTCGCATTATTATCAATCTAACTCATATTATTAGCGTATTATGCTTATATGATCGATAGAACGTCAATTACTATACTTATTACTCTTATTATTATGAATCTAACTCATATTATTAGCCATATTATGCTGTATATTATCGATAGAACGACAATTACTGTACTTATTACTGTTATTATTATCAATCTAACTCAAATTATTAGCCATATTATGCTTATATGATCGATAGAACGACAATTACTATACTTATTACTCTTATTATTATGAATCTAACTCATATTATTAACCTTATTATGCAGATATGATCGATAGAACTACAATTACTATACTCATTACTCTTATTATTATCAATGTAACTCATATTATTAACCATATTATGCAGATACGATCGATAGAACTACAATTACTATGCTCATTACTCTTATTATTATCAATCTAACTCATATTATTAGCCATATTATGCTTAAATGATCGATTAGAACGACAATTACTATACTTATTACTCGCATTATTATCAATCTAACACATATTATTAGCCGTATTATGCTTATATGATCGATAGAACGACAATTACTATACTCACTACTCTTATTATTATCAATCTAACTCATATTATTAGCCATATTATGCTTATATGATCGACAGAACGACAATTACTATACTTATTACTCTTACTATTATCAATCTAACTCATATTATTAGCCATATTATGCTTAAATGATCGATAGAACGACAATTACTATACTTATTACTCGCATTATTATCAATCTAACTCATATTATTAGCCGTATTATGCTTATATGATCGATAGAACGACAATTACTATACTCACTACTCTTATTATTATCAATCTAACTCGTATTATTAGCCATATTATGCTTATATGATCGACAGAACGACAATTACTGTACTTATTACTCTTATCATTATCGATCTAACTCATATTATTAGCCATATTATGCTTATATTATCGATAGAACGACAATTACTGTACTTATTACTGTTATTATTATCAATCTAACTATTAGCCATATTATGCATATATGATCGATAGAACGACAATTACTATACTTATTACACTTACTATTATCAATCTAACTCATATTATTAGCCATATTATGCAGATACGATCGATAGAACTACAATTACTATGCTCATTACTCTTATTATTATCAATCTAACTCATATTATTAGCCATATTATGCTTAAATGATCGATAGAACGACAATTACTATACTTATTACTCGCATTATTATCAATCTAACTCATATTATTAGCCATATTATGCATATATGATCGATAGAACGACAATTACTGTACTTATTACTCTTATCATTATCGATCTAACTCATATTATTAGCCATATTATGCTTATATTATCGATAGAACGACAATTACTGTACTTATTACTGTTATTATTATCAATCTAACTCATATTATTAGCCATATTATGCATATATGATCGATAGAACGACAATTACTATACTTATTGCACTTACTATTATCAATCTAACTCATATTATTAGCCATATTATGCTTATATGATCGATAGAACGACAATTACTATACTTATTACTCTTATTATTATGAATCTAACTCATATTATTAACCATATTATGCAGATATGATCGATAGAACTACAATTACTATACTCATTACTCTTATTATTATCAATCTAACTCATATTATTAACCGTATTATGCAGATACGATCGATAGAACTACAATTACTATGCTCATTACTCTTATTATTATCAATCTAACTCATATTATTAGCCATATTATGCTTAAATGATCGATAGAACGACAATTACTATACTTATTACTCGCATTATTATCAATCTAACTTATATTATTAGCCGTATTATGCTTATATGATCGATAGAACGACGATTACTATACTTATTACTCTTATTATTATGAATCTAACTCATATTATTAACCATATTATGCAGATACGATCGATAGAACTACAATTACTATGCTCATTACTCTTATTATTATCAATCTAACTCATATTATTAGCCATATTATGCTTAAATGATCGATAGAACGACAATTACTATACTTATTACTCGCATTATTATCAATCTAACACATATTATTAGCCGTACTATGCTTATATGATCGATAGAACGACAATTACTATACTCACTACTCTTATTATTATCAATCTAACTCATATTATTAGGCATATTATGCTTATATGATCGACAGAACGACAATTACTATACTTATTACTCTTACTATTATCAATCTAACTCATATTATTAGCCATATTATGCTTATATGATCGATAGAACGACAATTACTATACTTATTACACTCACTATTATCAATCTAACTCATATTATTAGCGATATTATGGTTATATGACCGATAGAACGACAATTATTATACTTATTACTCTTATTATTATCAATCTAACTCATATTATTAGACATATTGTGCTTATATGATCGACAAAACGACAATTACTATATTTATTACACACACTGTTATCAATCTAACTCACCTTATTAGCCATATTATGCTTATATGATCGATAGTACGACAATTACTATACCCATTGCTCTTATTATTATCAATATAACTCATATTATTAACCATATTATGCAGATATGATCGATAGAACGACAATTACTACACTTATTACTCTTATTATTATAAATCTAACTCATATCATTAGCCATATTATGCTTATATGATCGATAGAACGACAATTACTATACTTATTACTCTTATTATTATGAATCTAACTCATATTATTAACCATATTATGCAATTATGATCGATAGGACGACAATTACTATACTTATTACACTTATTATTATCAATCTAACTCATATTATTAGCCATATTATGCTTAAATGATCGATAGAACGACAATGACTATACTTATTACTCTTATTATTATCTACCTAACTCATATTATTAGCCATATTATGCTTATATTATCGATAGAACGACAATTACTATACTTATTACTGTTATTATTATCAATCTAACTCATATTATTAGCCATATTGTGCTTATATGATCGATAGAACGACAATTACTATACTTATTACTCCTATTATTATAAATCTAACTCATATTATTAGCCATATTATGCTTATATGATCGATAGTACGACAAATACTATACTCATTGCTCTTCTTATCATCAGTCTAACTCATATTATTAACCATATTATGCAGATATGATCAATAGAACGACAATTACTACACTTATTACTCTTATTGTTATCAACCTAACTCATATTATTAGCCATATTATGATTAAATGATGGATAGAACGACAAATACTATACTTATTACTCTTATTATTATGAATCTAACTCATATTATTAACCATATTATGCAATTATGATCGATAGGACGACAATTACTATACTTATTGCACTTATTATTATCAATCTAACTCATATTATTAGCCATATTATGCTTATATGATCGATAGAACGACAATTACTATACTCATTACTCTTATTATTATCAATCTAACTCATATTATTAGCCATATTATGCTTATATGATCGATAGTACGACAATTACTATACTCATTGCTCTTATTATTATCAATCCAACTCATATTATTAACCATATTATGCAGATATGATCGATAGAACGACAATTACTATACTCATTACTCTTATTATTATCAATCTAACTCATATTATTAGCCATATTGTGCTTATATGATCGATAGAACGACAATTACTATACTTATTACACTTATTATTATCAATCTAACTCATGCTATTAGCCATATTATGCTTATATGATCGATATAACGACAATTACTATACTTATTACTCTTACTATTATCAATCTAACTCATACTATTAACCATATTATGCAGATATGATCGATAGAACGACAATTACTATACTTATTACTCTTATTATTATCAATCTAACTCATATTATTAACCATATTATGCAGATATGATCGATAGAACGACAATTACTATACTTATTACTCTTATTATTATCAATCTAACTCATATTATTAGCCATATTGTGCTTATATGATCGATAGAACGACAATTACTATACTTATTACACTTGTTATTATCAATCTAACTCATATTATTAGCCATATTATGCTTATATGATCGATAGTACGACAATTACTATACGCATTACTCTTATTATTATCAATCTAACTCATATTATTAACCATATTATGCAGATATGATCGATAGAACGACAATTATTATATTTATTACTCTTGTTATTATAAATCTAACTCATAGTATTAGCCATATTATGCTTATATGATCGATAGTACGACAATTACTATACTTATTACTCTTATTATTATCAATTTAACTCATATTATTAGCCATATTATGCATATATGATCGATAGAACGACAATTACTATACTTATTGCACTTACTATTATCAATCTAACTCATATTATTAGCCATATTATGCTTATATGATCGATAGAACGACAATTACTATACTTATTACTCTTATTATTATGAATCTAACTCATATTATTAACCTTATTATGCAGATATGATCGATAGAACTACAATTACTATACTCATTACTCTTATTATTATCAATGTAACTCATATTATTAACCATATTATGCAGATACGATCGATAGAACTACAATTACTATGCTCATTACTCTTATTATTATCAATCTAATTCATATTATTAGCCATATTATGCTTATATGATCGATAGAACGACAATTACTATACTTATTATTCTTATTTTTATCAACCTAACTCATATTATTAGCCATATTATGCTTAAATGATCGATAGAACGACAATTACTATACTTATTACTCTTATTATTATGAATCTAACTCATATTATTAACCATATTATGCAGATATGATCGATAGAACTACAATTACTATGCTCATTACTCTTATTATTATCAATCTAACTCATATTATTAGCCATATTATGCTTAAATGATCGATAGAACGACAATTACTATACTTATTACTCGCATTATTATCAATCTAACTCATATTATTAGCCGTATTATGCTTATATGATCGATAGAACGACAATTACTATACTTATCACTCTTATTATTATGAATCTAACTCATATTATTAACCATATTATGCAGATACGATCGATAGAACTACAATTACTATGCTCATTACTCTTAATATTATCAATCTAACTCATATTATTACACATATTATGCTTAAATGATTGATAGAACGACAATTACTTAACTTATTACTCGCATTATTATCAATCTAACTCATATTATTAGCCGTATTATGCTTATATGATCGATAGAACGTCAATTACTATACTTATTACTCTTATTATTATGAATCTAACTCATATTATTAACCATATTATGCAGATACGATCGATAGAACTACAATTACTATGCTCATTACTCTTATTATTATCAATCTAACTCATATTATTAGCCATATTATGCTTAAATGATCGATAGAACGACAATTACTATACTTATTACTCGCATTATTATCAATCTAACACATATTATTAGCCGTATTATGCTTATATGATCGATAGAACGACAATTACTATACTCACTACTCTTATTATTATCAATCTAACTCATATTATTAGCCATATTATGCTTATATGATCGACAGAACGACAATTACTATACTTATTACTCTTACTATTATCAATCTAACTCATATTATTAGCCATATTGTGCTTATATGATCGATAGAACGACAATTACTATACTTATTACTCTTACTATTATCAATCTAACTCATATTATTAGCCATATTATGCATATATGATCGATGGAACGACAATTACTGTACTTATTACTCTTATCATTATCGATCTAACTCATATTATTAGCCATATTATGCTTATATTATCGATAGAACGACAATTACTGTACTTATTACTGTTATTATTATCAATCTAACTCATATTATTAGCCATATTATGCTTATATGATCGATAGAACGACAATTACTATACTTATTACTCTTATTATTATGAATCTAACTCATATTATTAACCTTATTATGCAGATATGATCGATAGAACTACAATTACTATACTCATTACTCTTATTATTATCAATGTAACTCATATTATTAACCATATTATGCAGATACGATCGATAGAACTACAATTACTATGCTCATTACTCTTATTATTATCAATCTAACTCATATTATTAGCCATATTATGCTTAAATGATCGATAGAACGACAATTACTATACTTATTACTCGCATTATTATCAATCTAACACATATTATTAGCCGTATTATGCTTATATGATCGATAGAACGACAATTACTATACTCACTACTCTTATTATTATCAATCTAACTCATATTATTAGCCATATTATGCTTATATGATCGATAGAACGAGAATTACTATACTCACTACTCTTAGTATTATCAATCTAACACATATTATTAGCCATATTATGCTTAAATGATCGATAGAATGACAATTACTATACTTGTTACTCTTATTATTATTAATCTAACTCATATTATTAACCATATTATGCAGATATGATCGATAGCACGACATTTACTATACCTATTACTCTTATTATTATCAACCTAACACATATTATTAGCCATATTATGCTTATATGATCGATAGAACGACAATTACTATACTTATTATTCTTATTATTATCAATCTAACTCATATTATTAGCCATATTATGCTTAAATGATCGATAGAACGACAATTACTATACTTATTACTCTTATTATTATCAATCTAACTCATATTATTAGCCATATTATGCTTATATGATCGATAGAACGAGAATTACTATACTCACTACTCTTAGTATTATCAATCTAACTCATATTATTACCCATATTATGCTTATATGATCGATAGAACGAGAATTACTATACTTATTACTGTTATTATTATCAATCTAACTCATATAATTAGCAATATTATGCTTATATGATCGACAGAACGACAATTACTGTACTTATTACTCTTATCATTATCGATCTAACTCATATTATTTGCCATATTATGCTTATATGATCGATAGAACGACAAATACTATACTTATTACTCTTATTATTATCAATCTAACTCATATTATTAACCATATTATGCTAATATGATCGATAGAACGACAATTACTATACTTATTACACTCACTATTATCAATCTAACTCATATTATTACCCATATTATGCTGATATGATCGATAGAACGACATTCACTATACTTATTACTCTTATTATTATCAATCCAACTCATATTATTAGCCATATTATGCGTATATGATCGATAGAATGACAATTACTATACTCACTACTCTTATTATTATCAATCTAACTCATATTATTAACCATATTATGCTAATATGATCGATAGAACGACAATTACTATACTTATTACACTCACTATTATCAATCTAACTCATATTATTAACCATATTATGCAGATAAGATCGATAGCACGACATTTACTATACCTATTACTCTTATTATCATCAACCTAACTCATATTATTAGCCATATTATGCTTATATGATCGATAGAACGACAATTACTATACTTATTATTCTTATTATTATCAATCTAACTCATATTATTAGCCATATTATGCTTAAATGATCGATAGAACGACAATTACTATACTTATTACTCTTATTATTATGAATCTAACTCATATTATTAACCATATTATGCAGATATGATCGATAGAACTACAATTACTGTACTCACTACTCTTATTATTATCAATCTAACTCATATTATTAGCCATATTATGCTTAAATGATCGATAGAACGACAATTACTATACTTATTACTCTTATTATTATTAATCTAACTCATATTATTAGCCATATTATGCGTATATGATCGATAGTATGACAATTACTATACTCACTACTCTTATTATTATCAATCTAACTCATATTATTAGCCATATTATGCTTATATGATCGATACAACGACAATTACTGTACATATTACTCTTATTTTTATCAATCTAACTCATATTATTAACCATATTATGCTAATATGATCGATAGAGCGACAATTACTATACTTATTACACTCACTATTATCAATCTAACTCATATTATTAACCATATTATGCAGATAAGATCGATAGCACGACATTTACTATACCTATTACTCTTATTTTTATCAACCTAACTCATATTATTAGACATATTATGCTTATATGATCGATAGAACGACAATTACTATACTTATTATTCTTATTATTATCAATCTAACTCATATTATTAGCCATATTATGCTTAAATGATCGATAGAACGACAATTACTATACTTATTACTCTTATTATTATCAACCTAACTCATATTATTAGCCATATTATGCTTATATGATCGATAGAACGACAATTACTATACTTATTATTCTTATTATTATCAATCTAACTCATATTATTAGCCATATTATGCAAATTTGATCGATAGAACGACAATCACAATACTTATTACTCTTATTATTATCAACCTAACTCATATTATTAGCCATATTATGCTTATATTATCGATAGAACGACAATTACTATACTTATTACTGTTATTATTATCAATCTAACTCATATAATTAGCCATATTATGCTTATATGATCGACAGAACGACAATTACTGTACTTATTACTCTTATCATTATCGATCTAATTCATATTATTAGCCATATTATGCTTATATGATCGATAGAACGACAAATACTATACTTATTACTCTTATTATTATCAATCTAACTCATATTATTAACCATATTATGCTAATGTGATCGATAGAACGACAATTACTATATTTATTACACTCAATATTATCAATCTAACTCATATTATTACCCATATTATGCTGATATGATGGATAGAACGACATTCACTATACTTATTACACTCACTATTATCAATCTAACTTATATTATTAACCATATTACGCAGATATGATCGATAGAACGACAATTACTATACTTTTTACTCTTATTATTATCATTCTAACTCATATTTTTAACCGTATTATGCAGATATGATCGATAGAACTACTATTACCATACTCATTACTCTTATTATTATCAATCTAACTCATATTATTAGCCATATTATGCTTATATGATCGATAGAACGAGAATTACTATACTCACTACTCTTAGTATTATCAATCTAACTCATATTATTAGCCATATTATGCTTAAATGATCGATAGAACGACAATTACTATACTCATTACTCTTATTATTATCAATCTAACTCATATTATTAGCCATATTATGCAGATATGATCGATAGAACTACAATTACTATACTCATTACTCTTATTATTATCAATCTAACTCATATTATTAGCCATATTATGCTTAAATGATCGATAGAACGACAATTACTATACTTATTATTCTTATTATTATCAATCTAACTCATATTATTAGCCATATTATGCTTAAATGATCGATAGAACGACAATTACTATACTTATTACTCTTATTATTATCAATCTAACTCATATAATTAGCCATATTATGCTTATATGATCGACAGAACGACAATTACTATACTCACTACTCTTAGTATTATCAATCTAACTCATATTATTAGCCATATTATGCTTATATTATCGATAGAACGACAATTACTATACTTATTACTGTTATTATTATCAATCTAACTCATATTATTAGCCATATTATGCTTAAATGATCGATAGAAGGACAATTACTATACTTATTACTCTTATTATTATCAATCTAACTCATATTATTAGCCATATTATGCGTATATGATCGATAGTATGACAATTACTATACTCACTACTCTTATTATTATCAATCTAACTCATATTATTAGCCATATTATGCTTATATGATCGATAGAATGAGAATTACTATACTCACTACTCCTAGTATTATCACTCTAACTCATATTATTAGCCATATTATGCTTATATGGTCGATAGAACGACAATTACTGTACTTATTACTCTTATTATTATCAATCTAACTCATATTATTAGCCATATTATGCTTATATGATCGATAGAACGAGAATTACTATACTCACTACTCTTAGTATTATCAATCTAACACATATTATTAGCCATATTATGCTTAAATGATCGATAGAATGACAATTACTATACTTGTTACTCTTATTATTATTAATCTAACTCATATTATTAACCATATTATGCAGATATGATCGATAGCACGACATTTACTATACCTATTACTCTTATTATTATCAACCTAACACATATTATTAGCCATATTATGCTTATATGATCGATAGAACGACAATTACTATACTTATTATTCTTATTATTATCAATCTAACTCATATTATTAGCCATATTATGCTTAAATGATCGATAGAACGACAATTACTATACTTATTACTCTTATTATTATCAATCTAACTCATATTATTAGCCATATTATGCTTATATGATCGATAGAACGAGAATTACTATACTCACTACTCTTAGTATTATCAATCTAACTCATATTATTACCCATATTATGCTTATATGATCGATAGAACGAGAATTACTATACTTATTACTGTTATTATTATCAATCTAACTCATATAATTAGCAATATTATGCTTATATGATCGACAGAACGACAATTACTGTACTTATTACTCTTATCATTATCGATCTAACTCATATTATTTGCCATATTATGCTTATATGATCGATAGAACGACAAATACTATACTTATTACTCTTATTATCATCAATCTAACTCATATTATTAACCATATTATGCTAATATGATCGATAGAACGACAATTACTATACTTATTACACTCACTATTATCAATCTAACTCATATTATTACCCATATTATGCTGATATGATCGATAGAACGACATTCACTATACTTATTACTCTTATTATTATCAATCCAACTCATATTATTAGCCATATTATGCGTATATGATCGATAGAATGACAATTACTATACTCACTACTCTTATTATTATCAATCTAACTCATATTATTAACCATATTATGCTAATATGATCGATAGAACGACAATTACTATACTTATTACACTCACTATTATCAATCTAACTCATATTATTAACCATATTATGCAGATAAGATCGATAGCACGACATTTACTATACCTATTACTCTTATTATCATCAACCTAACTCATATTATTAGCCATATTATGCTTATATGATCGATAGAACGACAATTACTATACTTATTACTCTTATTATTATCAACCTAACTCATATTATTAGCCATATTATGCTTATATGATCGATAGAACGACAATTACTATACTTATTATTCTTATTATTATCAATCTAACTCATATTATTAGCCATATTATGCAAATTTGATCGATAGAACGACAATCACAATACTTATTACTCTTATTATTATCAACCTAACTCATATTATTAGCCATATTATGCTTATATTATCGATAGAACGACAATTACTATACTTATTACTGTTATTATTATCAATCTAACTCATATAATTAGCCATATTATGCTTATATGATCGACAGAACGACAATTACTGTACTTATTACTCTTATCATTATCGATCTAATTCATATTATTAGCCATATTATGCTTATATGATCGATAGAACGACAAATACTATACTTATTACTCTTATTATTATCAATCTAACTCATATTATTAACCATATTATGCTAATGTGATCGATAGAACGACAATTACTATATTTATTACACTCAATATTATCAATCTAACTCATATTATTACCCATATTATGCTGATATGATGGATAGAACGACATTCACTATACTTATTACACTCACTATTATCAATCTAACTTATATTATTAACCATATTACGCAGATATGATCGATAGAACGACAATTACTATACTTTTTACTCTTATTATTATCATTCTAACTCATATTTTTAACCGTATTATGCAGATATGATCGATAGAACTACTATTACTATACTCATTACTCTTATTATTATCAATCTAACTCATATTATTAGCCATATTATGCTTATATGATCGATAGAACGAGAATTACTATACTCACTACTCTTAGTATTATCAATCTAACTCATATTATTAGCCATATTATGCTTAAATGATCGATAGAACGACAATTACTATACTTATTGCTCTTATTATTATCAATCTAACTCATATTATTAGCCATATTATGCTTATATGATCGATAGAACGACAAATACTATACTTATTACTCTTATTATTATCAACCTAACTCATATTATTAGCCATATTATGCTTATATGATCGAGAGAACGACAATTGCTATACTTATTATTCTTATTATTATCAATCTAACTCATATTATTAGCCATATTATGCTTATATGATCGATAGAACGAGAATTACTATACTTATTACTGTTATTATTATCAATCTAACTCATATAATTAGCCATATTATGCTTATATGATCGACAGAACGACAATTACTGTACTTATTACTCTTATCATTATCGATCTAACTCATATTATTTGCCATATTATGCTTATATGATCGATAGAACGACAAATACTATACTTAGCACTCTTATTATTATCAATCTAACTCATATTATTAGCCATATTATGCTTATATGATCGATAGAACGAGAATTACTATACTCACTACTCTTAGTATTATCAATCTAACTCATATTATTAGCCATATTATGCTTATATGATCGAGAGAACGACAATTGCTATACTTATTATTCTTATTATTATCAACCTAACTCATATTATTAGCCATATTATGCTTATATGATCGAGAGAACGACAATTGCTATACTTATTATTCTTATTATTATCAATCTAACTCATATTATTAGCCATATTATGCTTAAATGATCGATAGAACGACAATTACTATACTTATTACTCTTATTATTATCAATCTAACTCATATTATTAGCCATATTATGCTTATATGATCGATAGAACGAGAATTACTATACTCACTACTCTTAGTATTATCAATCTAACTCATATTATTACCCATATTATGCTTATATGATCGATAGAACGAGAATTACTATACTTATTACTGTTATTATTATCAATCTAACTCATATAATTAGCAATATTATGCTTATATGATCGACAGAACGACAATTACTGTACTTATTACTCTTATCATTATCGATCTAACTCATATTATTTGCCATATTATGCTTATATGATCGATAGAACGACAAATACTATACTTATTACTCTTATTATTATGAATCTAACTCATATTATTAACCATATTATGCAGATATGATCGATAGAACTACAATTACTATACTCATTACTCTTATTATTATCAATCTAACTCATATTATTAGCCATATTATGCTTAAATGATCGATAGAACGACAATTACTATACTTATTACTCTTATTATTATCAATCTAACTCATATTATTAGCCATATTATGCTTCTATGTTCGATAGAACGAGAATTACTATACTCACTGCTCTCAGTATTATCAATCTAACTCATATTATTAGCCATATTATGCTTATATGATCGATAGAACGAGAATTACTATACTCACTACTCTTAGTATTATCAATCTAACTCATATTATTAGCCATATTATGCTTATATTATCGATAGAACGACAATTACTATACTTATTACTGTTATTATTATCAATCTAACTCATATTATTAGCCATATTATGCTTAAATGATCGATAGAAGGACAATTACTATACTTATTACTCTTATTATTATCAATCTAACTCATATTATTAGCCATATTATGCGTATATGATCGATAGTATGACAATTACTATACTCACTACTCTTATTATTATCAATCTAACTCATATTATTAGCCATATTATGCTTATATGATCGATAGAATGAGAATTACTATACTCACTACTCCTAGTATTATCACTCTAACTCATATTATTAGCCATATTATGCTTATATGGTCGATAGAACGACAATTACTGTACTTATTACTCTTATTATTATCAATCTAACTCATATTATTAGCCATATTATGCTTATATGATCGATAGAACGAGAATTACTATACTCACTACTCTTAGTATTATCAATCTAACACATATTATTAGCCATATTATGCTTAAATGATCGATAGAATGACAATTACTATACTTGTTACTCTTATTATTATTAATCTAACTCATATTATTAACCATATTATGCAGATATGATCGATAGCACGACATTTACTATACCTATTACTCTTATTATTATCAACCTAACACATATTATTAGCCATATTATGCTTATATGATCGATAGAACGACAATTACTATACTTATTATTCTTATTATTATCAATCTAACTCATATTATTAGCCATATTATGCTTAAATGATCGATAGAACGACAATTACTATACTTATTACTCTTATTATTATCAATCTAACTCATATTATTAGCCATATTATGCTTATATGATCGATAGAACGAGAATTACTATACTCACTACTCTTAGTATTATCAATCTAACTCATATTATTACCCATATTATGCTTATATGATCGATAGAACGAGAATTGCTATACTTATTACTGTTATTATTATCAATCTAACTCATATAATTAGCAATATTATGCTTATATGATCGACAGAACGACAATTACTGTACTTATTACTCTTATCATTATCGATCTAACTCATATTATTTGCCATATTATGCTTATATGATCGATAGAACGACAAATACTATACTTATTACTCTTATTATTATCAATCTAACTCATATTATTAACCATATTATGCTAATATGATCGATAGAACGACAATTACTATACTTATTACACTCACTATTATCAATCTAACTCATATTATTACCCATATTATGCTGATATGATCGATAGAACGACATTCACTATACTTATTACTCTTATTATTATCAATCCAACTCATATTATTAGCCATATTATGCGTATATGATCGATAGAATGACAATTACTATACTCACTACTCTTATTATTATCAATCTAACTCATATTACTAGCCATATTATGCTTAAATGATCGATAGAACGACAATTACTATACTTATTACTCTTATTATTATGAATCTAACTCATATTATTAACCATATTATGCAGATATGATCGATAGAACTACAATTACTATACTCACTACTCTTATTATTATCAATCTAACTCATATTATTAGCCATATTATGCTTATATGATCGATAGAACGAGAATTACTATACTCACTACTCTTGGTATTATCAATCTAACCCATATTATTAGCCATATTATGCTTCTATGTTCGATAGAACGAGAATTACTATACTCACTACTCTCAGTATTATCAATCTAACTCATATTATTAGCCATATTATGCTTATATTATCGATAGAACGACAATTACTATACGTATTACTCTTATTATTATCAATCTAACTCATATTATTAGCCATATTATGCTTACATGATCGACAGAACGACAATTACTATACTTATTACACTCACTGTTATCAATCTAACTCATATTATTAACCATATTATGCAAATTTGATCGATAGAACGACAATCACTATACTTATTACTCTTATTATTATCAATCTAACTCATATTATTAGCCATATTATGCTTAAATGATCGATAGAACGACAATTACTATACTTATTACTCTTATTATTATCAATCTAACTCATATTATTAGCCATATTATGCTTCTATGTTCGATAGAACGAGAATTACTATACTCACTACTCTCAGTATTATCAATCTAACTCATATTATTAGCCATATTATGCTTAAATGATCGATAGAACGACAATTACTATACGTATTACTCTTATTATTATCAATCTAACTCATATTATTAGCCATATTATGCTTACATGATCGACAGAACGACAATTACGATACTTATTACACTCACTGTTATCAATCTAACTCATATTATTAACCATATTATGCAAATTTGATCGATAGAACGACAATCACTATACTTATTACTCTTATTATTATCAACCTAACTCATATTATTAGCCATATTATGCTTAAATGATCGATAGAACGACAATTACTATACTTATTACTCTTATTATTATGAATCTAACTCATATTATTAACCATATTATGCAGATATGATCGATAGAACTACAATTACTATACTCATTACTCTTATTATTATCAATCTAACTCATATTATTAGCCATATTATGCTTAAATGATCGATAGAACGACAATTACTATACTTATTATTCTTATTATTATCAATCTAACTCATATTATTAGCCATATTATGCTTAAATGATCGATAGAACGACAATTACTATACTTATTACTCTTATTATTATCAATCTAACTCATATTATTAGCCATATTATGCTTATATGATCGATAGAACGAGAATTACTATACTCACTACTCTTAGTATTATCAATCTAACTCATATTATTAGCCATATTATGCTTATATTATCGATAGAACGACAATTACTATACTTATTACTGTTATTATTATCAATCTAACTCATATTATTAGCCATATTATGCTTAAATGATCGATAGAAGGACAATTACTATACTTATTACTCTTATTATTATCAATCTAACTCATATTATTAGCCATATTATGCGTATATGATCGATAGTATGACAATTACTATACTCACTACTCTTATTATTATCAATCTAACTCATATTATTAGCCATATTATGCTTATATGATCGATAGAATGAGAATTACTATACTCACTACTCCTAGTATTATCACTCTAACTCATATTATTAGCCATATTATGCTTATATGGTCGATAGAACGACAATTACTGTACTTATTACTCTTATTATTATCAATCTAACTCATATTATTAGCCATATTATGCTTATATGATCGATAGAACGAGAATTACTATACTCACTACTCTTAGTATTATCAATCTAACACATATTATTAGCCATATTATGCTTAAATGATCGATAGAATGACAATTACTATACTTGTTACTCTTATTATTATTAATCTAACTCATATTATTAACCATATTATGCAGATATGATCGATAGCACGACATTTACTATACCTATTACTCTTATTATTATCAACCTAACACATATTATTAGCCATATTATGCTTATATGATCGATAGAACGACAATTACTATACTTATTATTCTTATTATTATCAATCTAACTCATATTATTAGCCATATTATGCTTAAATGATCGATAGAACGATAATTACTATACTTATTACTCTTATTATTATCAATCTAACTCATATTATTAGCCATATTATGCTTATATGATCGATAGAACGAGAATTACTATACTCACTACTCTTAGTATTATCAATCTAACTCATATTATTACCCATATTATGCTTATATGATCGATAGAACGAGAATTACTATACTTATTACTGTTATTATTATCAATCTAACTCATATAATTAGCAATATTATGCTTATATGATCGACAGAACGACAATTACTGTACTTATTACTCTTATCATTATCGATCTAACTCATATTATTTGCCATATTATGCTTATATGATCGATAGAACGACAAATACTATACTTATTACTCTTATTATTATCAATCTAACTCATATTATTAACCATATTATGCTAATATGATCGATAGAACGACAATTACTATACTTATTACACTCACTATTATCAATCTAACTCATATTATTACCCATATTATGCTGATATGATCGATAGAACGACATTCACTATACTTATTACTCTTATTATTATCAATCCAACTCATATTATTAGCCATATTATGCGTATATGATCGATAGAATGACAATTACTATACTCACTACTCTTATTATTATCAATCTAACTCATATTATTAACCATATTATGCTAATATGATCGATAGAACGACAATTACTATACTTATTACACTCACTATTATCAATCTAACTCATATTATTAACCATATTATGCAGATAAGATCGATAGCACGACATTTACTATACCTATTACTCTTATTATCATCAACCTAACTCATATTATTAGCCATATTATGCTTATATGATCGATAGAACGACAATTACTATACTTATTATTCTTATTATTATCAATCTAACTCATATTATTAGCCATATTATGCTTAAATGATCGATAGAACGACAATTACTATACTTATTACTCTTATTATTATGAATCTAACTCATATTATTAACCATATTATGCAGATATGATCGATAGAACTACAATTACTGTACTCACTACTCTTATTATTATCAATCTAACTCATATTATTAGCCATATTATGCTTAAATGATCGATAGAACGACAATTACTATACTTATTACTCTTATTATTATCAATCTAACTCATATTATTAGCCATATTATGCGTATATGATCGATAGTATGACAATTACTATACTCACTACTCTTATTATTATCAATCTAACTCATATTATTAGCCATATTATGCTTATATGATCGATAGAACGACAATTACTGTACATATTACTCTTATTTTTATCAATCTAACTCATATTATTAACCATATTATGCTAATATGATCGATAGAGCGACAATTACTATACTTATTACACTCACTATTATCAATCTAACTCATATTATTAACCATATTATGCAGATAAGATCGATAGCACGACATTTACTATACCTATTACTCTTATTTTTATCAACCTAACTCATATTATTAGACATATTATGCTTATATGATCGATAGAACGACAATTACTATACTTATTATTCTTATTATTATCAATCTAACTCATATTATTAGCCATATTATGCTTAAATGATCGATAGAACGACAATTACTATACTTATTACTCTTATTATTATCAACCTAACTCATATTATTAGCCATATTATGCTTATATGATCGATAGAACGACAATTACTATACTTATTATTCTTATTATTATCAATCTAACTCATATTATTAGCCATATTATGCAAATTTGATCGATAGAACGACAATCACAATACTTATTACTCTTATTATTATCAACCTAACTCATATTATTAGCCATATTATGCTTATATTATCGATAGAACGACAATTACTATACTTATTACTGTTATTATTATCAATCTAACTCATATAATTAGCCATATTATGCTTATATGATCGACAGAACGACAATTACTGTACTTATTACTCTTATCATTATCGATCTAATTCATATTATTAGCCATATTATGCTTATATGATCGATAGAACGACAAATACTATACTTATTACTCTTATTATTATCAATCTAACTCATATTATTAACCATATTATGCTAATGTGATCGATAGAACGACAATTACTATATTTATTACACTCAATATTATCAATCTAACTCATATTATTACCCATATTATGCTGATATGATGGATAGAACGACATTCACTATACTTATTACACTCACTATTATCAATCTAACTTATATTATTAACCATATTACGCAGATATGATCGATAGAACGACAATTACTATACTTTTTACTCTTATTATTATCATTCTAACTCATATTTTTAACCGTATTATGCAGATATGATCGATAGAACTACTATTACTATACTCATTACTCTTATTATTATCAATCTAACTCATATTATTAGCCATATTATGCTTATATGATCGATAGAACGAGAATTACTATACTCACTACTCTTAGTATTATCAATCTAACTCATATTATTAGCCATATTATGCTTAAATGATCGATAGAACGACAATTACTATACTTATTGCTCTTATTATTATCAATCTAACTCATATTATTAGCCATATTATGCTTATATGATCGAGAGAACGACAATTGCTATACTTATTATTCTTATTATTATCAATCTAACTCATATTATTAGCCATATTATGCTTATATGATCGATAGAACGAGAATTACTATACTTATTACTGTTATTATTATCAATCTAACTCATATAATTAGCCATATTATGCTTATATGATCGACAGAACGACAATTACTGTACTTATTACTCTTATCATTATCGATCTAACTCATATTATTTGCCATATTATGCTTATATGATCGATAGAACGACAAATACTATACTTATTACTCTTATTATTATCAATCTAACTCATATTATTAACCATATTATGCTAATATGATCGATAGAACGACAATTACTATACTTATTACACTCACTATTATCAATCTAACTCATATTATTACCCATATTATGCTGATATGATCGATCGAACGACATTCACTATACTTATTACTCTTATTATTATCAATCCAACTCATATTATTAGCCATATTATGCGTATATGATCGATAGAATGACAATTACTATACTCACTACTCTTATTATTATCAATCTAACTCATATTATTAACCATATTATGCTAATATGATCGATAGAACGACAATTACTATACTTATTACACTCACTATTATCAATCTAACTCATATTATTAACCATATTATGCAGATAAGATCGATAGCACGACAATTACTATACTTATTGCTCTTATTATTATCAATCTGACTCATATTATTAGCCATATTATGCTTATATGATCGATAGAATGACAAATACTATACTTATTACTCTTATTATTATCAACCTAACTCATATTATTAGCCATATTATGCTTATATGATCGAGAGAACGACAATTGCTATACTTATTATTCTTATTATTATCAATCTAACTCATATTATTAGCCATATTATGCTTATATGATCGATAGAACGAGAATTACTATACTTATTACTGTTATTATTATCAATCTAACTCATATAATTAGCCATATTATGCTTATATGATCGACAGAACGACAATTACTGTACTTATTACTCTTATCACTATCGATCTAACTCATATTATTTGCCATATTATGCTTATATGATCGATAGAACGACAAATACTATACTTATTACTCTTATTATTATCAATCTAACTCATATTATTAACCATATTATGCTAATATGATCGATAGAACGACAATTACTATACTTATTACACTCACTATTATCAATCTAACTCATATTATTACCCATATTATGCAGATAAGATCGATAGCACGACATTTACTATACCTATTACTCTTATTTTTATCAACCTAACTCATATTATTAGCCATATTATGCTTATATGATCGATAGAACGAGAATTACTATACTCACTACTCTTAGTATTATCAATCTAACCCATATTATTAGCCATATTATGCTTCTATGTTCGATAGAACGAGAATTACTATACTCACTACTCTCAGTATTATCAATCTAACTCATATTATTAGCCATATTATGCTTATATTATCGATAGAACGACAATTACTATACGTATTACTCTTATTATTATCAATCTAACTCATATTATTAGCCATATTATGCTAATATGATCGATAGAACGACAATTACTATACTTATTACACTCACTATTATCAATCTAACTCATATTATTACCCATATTATGCTGATATGATCGATCGAACGACATTCACTATACTTATTACTCTTATTATTATCAATCCAACTCATATTATTAGCCATATTATGCGTATATGATCGATAGAATGACAATTACTATACTCACTACTCTTATTATTATCAATCTAACTCATATTATTAACCATATTATGCTAATATGATCGATAGAACGACAATTACTATACTTATTACACTCACTATTATCAATCTAACTCATATTATTAACCATATTATGCAGATAAGATCGATAGCACGACAATTACTATACTTATTGCTCTTATTATTATCAATCTGACTCATATTATTAGCCATATTATGCTTATATGATCGATAGAATGACAAATACTATACTTATTACTCTTATTATTATCAACCTAACTCATATTATTAGCCATATTATGCTTATATGATCGAGAGAACGACAATTGCTATACTTATTATTCTTATTATTATCAATCTAACTCATATTATTAGCCATATTATGCTTATATGATCGATAGAACGAGAATTACTATACTTATTACTGTTATTATTATCAATCTAACTCATATAATTAGCCATATTATGCTTATATGATCGACAGAACGACAATTACTGTACTTATTACTCTTATCACTATCGATCTAACTCATATTATTTGCCATATTATGCTTATATGATCGATAGAACGACAAATACTATACTTATTACTCTTATTATTATCAATCTAACTCATATTATTAACCATATTATGCTAATATGATCGATAGAACGACAATTACTATACTTATTACACTCACTATTATCAATCTAACTCATATTATTACCCATATTATGCAGATAAGATCGATAGCACGACATTTACTATACCTATTACTCTTATTTTTATCAACCTAACTCATATTATTAGCCATATTATGCTTATATGATCGATAGAACGAGAATTACTATACTCACTACTCTTAGTATTATCAATCTAACCCATATTATTAGCCATATTATGCTTCTATGTTCGATAGAACGAGAATTACTATACTCACTACTCTCAGTATTATCAATCTAACTCATATTATTAGCCATATTATGCTTATATTATCGATAGAACGACAATTACTATACGTATTACTCTTATTATTATCAATCTAACTCATATTATTAGCCATATTATGCTTACATGATCGACAGAACGACAATTACTATACTTATTACACTCACTGTTATCAATCTAACTCATATTATTAACCATATTATGCAAATTTGATCGATAGAACGACAATCACTATACTTATTACTCTTATTATTATCAACCTAACTCATATTATTAGCCATATTATGCTTAAATGATCGATAGAACGACAATTACTATACTTATTACTCTTATTATTATGAATCTAACTCATATTATTAACCATATTATGCAGATATGATCGATAGAACTACAATTACTATACTCATTACTCTTATTATTATCAATCTAACTCATATTATTAGCCATATTATGCTTAAATGATCGATAGAACGACAATTACTATACTTATTACTCTTATTACTATCAATCTAACTCATATTATTAGCCATATTATGCTAATATGATCGATAGAACGACAATTACTATACTTATTACACTCACTATTATCAATCTAACTCATATTATTACCCATATTATGCTGATATGATCGATAGAACGACATTCACTATACTTATTACTCTTATTATTATCAATCCAACTCATATTATTAGCCATATTATGCGTATATGATCGATAGAATGACAATTACTATACTCACTACTATTATTATTATCAATCTAACTCATATTATTAACCATATTATGCTAATATGATCGATAGAACGACAATTACTATACTTATTACACTCACTATTATCAATCTAACTCATATTATTAACCATATTATGCAGATAAGATCGATAGCACGACATTTACTATACCTATTACTCTTATTATCATCAACCTAACTCATATTATTAGCCATATTATGCTTAAATGATCGATAGAACGACAATTACTATACTTATTACTCTTATTATTATGAATCTAATTCATATTATTAACCATATTATGCAGATATGATCGATAGAACTACAGTTACTATACTCACTACTCTTATTATTATCAATCTAACTCATATTATTAGCCATATTATGCTTATATGATCGATAGAACGACAATTACTATACATATTACTCTTATTTTTATCAATCTAACTCATATTATTAGCCATATTATGCTTATATGATCGATAGAACGAGAATTACTATACTTATTACTGTTATTATTATCAATCTAACTCATATAATTAGCCATATTATGCTTATATGATCGACAGAACGACAATTACTGTACTTATTACTCTTATCATTATCGATCTAACTCATATTATTTGCCATATTATGCTTATATGATCGATAGAACGACAAATACTATACTTATTACTCTTATTACTATCAATCTAACTCATATTATTAACCATATTATGCTAATATGATCGATAGAACGACAATTACTATACTTATTACACTCACTATTATCAATCTAACTCATATTATTACCCATATTATGCTGATATGATCGATAGAACGACATTCACTATACTTATTACTCTTATTATTATCAATCCAACTCATATTATTAGCCATATTATGCGTATATGATCGATAGAATGACAATTACTATACTCACTACTCTTATTATTATCAATCTAACTCATATTATTAACCATATTATGCTAATATGATCGATAGAACGACAATTACTATACTTATTACACTCACTATTATCAACCTAACTCATATTATTAGCCATATTATGCTTATATGATCGAGAGAACGACAATTGCTATACTTATTATTCTTATTATTATCAATCTAACTCATATTATTAGCCATATTATGCTTATATGATCGATAGAACGAGAATTACTATACTTATTACTGTTATTATTATCAATCTAACTCATATAATTAGCCATATTATGCTTATATGATCGACAGAACGACAATTACTGTACTTATTACTCTTATCATTATCGATCTAACTCATATTATTTGCCATATTATGCTTATATGATCGATAGAACGACAATTGCTATACCTATTACGCTTATTACTATCAATCTAACTCATATTATTAGCCATATTATCCTTATATGATCGATAGAATGAGAATTACTATACTTATTACTCCTATTATTATAAATCTAACTCATATTATTAGCCATATTATGCTTATATGATCGATAGTACGACAAATACTATACTCATTGCTCTTCTTATCATCAGTCTAACTCATATTATTAACCATATTATGCAGATATGATCAATAGAACGACAATTACTACACTTATTACTCTTATTGTTATCAACCTAACTCATATTATTAGCCATATTATGCTTAAATGATGGATAGAACGACAAATACTATACTTATTACTCTTATTATTATCAATCTAACTCATATTATTAACCATATTATGCAATTATGATCGATAGGCCGACAATTACTATACTTATTGCACTTATTATTATCAATCTAACTCATATTATTAGCCATATTATGCTTATATGATCGATAGAACGACAATTACTATACTCATTACTCTTATTATTATCAATCTAACTCATATTATTAGCCATATTGTGCTTATATGAGCGATAGAACGACAATTACTATATTTATTACACTCACTATTATCAATCTAACTCACATTATTAGCCATATTATGGTTATATGACCGAGAGCACGACAATTACTATACTCATTGCTCTTATTATTATAAATCTAACTCATATTATTAGCCATATTATGCTTATATGATCGATAGTACGACAATTACTATATTTATTACCCTTGTTATTATAAATCTAACTCATAGTATTAGCCATATTATGCTTATATGACCGATAGTACGACAATTACTATACTCATTGTTCTTATTATTATCAATCTAACTCATATTATTAACCATATTATGCAATTATGATCGATAGAACGACAATTACTATACTTATTACACTTATTATTATCAATCTAACTCATATTATTAGCCATATTATGCTTATATGATCGATAGAACGGCAATTACTATACTTATTACTCTTATTATTATCAATCTAACTCATATTATTAGCCATATTGTGCTTATATGATCGATAGAACGACAATTACTATACTTATTACTCTTATTATTATCTACCTAACTCATATTATTAGCCATATTATGCTTATATTATCGATAGAACGACAATTGCTATACCTATTACGCTTATTACTATCAATCTAACTCATATTATTAGCCATATTATCCTTATATGATCGATAGAATGAGAATTACTATACTCACTACTCTTAGTATTATCAATCTAACTCATATTATTAGCCATATTATGCTTAAATGATCGATAGAACGACAATTACTATACTTATTACACTCACTATTATCATTCTAACTCATATTATTAACCATATTATGCAATTATGATCGATAGAACGACAATAACTATACTTATTGCTCTTACTATTATAAATCTGACTCATATTATTAGCCATATTATGCTTATATGATCGATAGAACGACAATTACTATACTTATTACACTCACTATTATCAATCTAACTCATATTATTAGCGATATTATGGTTATATGACCGATAGAACGACAATTACTATACTTATTACTCTTATTATTATCAATCCAACTCATATTATTAGACATATTGTGCTTATATGATCGACAAAACGACAATTACTATATTTATTATTCTTATTATTATCAATCTAACTCATATTATTAGCCATATTATGCTTAAATGATCGATAGAACGACAATTACTATACTTATTATTCTTATTATTATCAATCTAACTCATATTATTAGCCATATTATGCTTAAATGATCGATAGAACGACAATTACTATACTTATTACTCTTATTATTATCAATCTAACTCATATTATTAGCCATATTATGCTTAAATGGTCGATAGAACGACAATTACTATACTTATTACTCTTATTATTATCAATCTAACTCATATTATTAGCCATATTATGCTTATATGATCGATAGAACGAGAATTACTATACTCACTACTCTTAGTATTATCAATCTAACTCATATTATTAGCCATATTATGCTTATATTATCGATAGAACGACAATTACTATACTTATTACTGTTATTATTATCAATCTAACTCATATTATTAGCCATATTATGCTTAAATGATCGATAGAAGGACAATTACTATACTTATTACTCTTATTATTATCAATCTAACTCATATTATTAGCCATATTATGCTTATATGATCGATAGTACGACAATTACTATATTTATTACCCTTGTTATTATAAATCTAACTCATAGTATTAGCCATATTATGCTTATATGACCGATAGTACGACAATTACTATACTCATTGTTCTTATTATTATCAATCTAACTCATATTATTAACCATATTATGCAATTATGATCGATAGAACGACAATTACTATACTTATTACACTTATTATTATCAATCTAACTCATATTATTAGCCATATTATGCTTATATGATCGATAGAACGGCAATTACTATACTTATTACTCTTATTATTATCAATCTAACTCATATTATTAGCCATATTGTGCTTATATGATCGATAGAACGACAATTACTATACTTATTACTCTTATTATTATCTACCTAACTCATATTATTAGCCATATTATGCTTATATTATCGATAGAACGACAATTGCTATACCTATTACGCTTATTACTATCAATCTAACTCATATTATTAGCCATATTATCCTTATATGATCGATAGAATGAGAATTACTATACTTATTACTCCTATTATTATAAATCTAACTCATATTATTAGCCATATTATGCTTATATGATCGATAGTACGACAAATACTATACTCATTGCTCTTCTTATCATCAGTCTAACTCATATTATTAACCATATTATGCAGATATGATCAATAGAACGACAATTACTACACTTATTACTCTTATTGTTATCAACCTAACTCATATTATTAGCCATATTATGCTTAAATGATGGATAGAACGACAAATACTATACTTATTACTCTTATTATTATCAATCTAACTCATATTATTAACCATATTATGCAATTATGATCGATAGGCCGACAATTACTATACTTATTGCACTTATTATTATCAATCTAACTCATATTATTAGCCATATTATGCTTATATGATCGATAGAACGACAATTACTATACTCATTACTCTTATTATTATCAATCTAACTCATATTATTAGCCATATTGTGCTTATATGAGCGATAGAACGACAATTACTATATTTATTACACTCACTATTATCAATCTAACTCACATTATTAGCCATATTATGGTTATATGACCGAGAGCACGACAATTACTATACTCATTGCTCTTATTATTATAAATCTAACTCATATTATTAGCCATATTATGCTTATATGATCGATAGTACGACAATTACTATATTTATTACCCTTGTTATTATAAATCTAACTCATAGTATTAGCCATATTATGCTTATATGACCGATAGTACGACAATTACTATACTCATTGTTCTTATTATTATCAATCTAACTCATATTATTAACCATATTATGCAATTATGATCGATAGAACGACAATTACTATACTTATTACACTTATTATTATCAATCTAACTCATATTATTAGCCATATTATGCTTATATGATCGATAGAACGGCAATTACTATACTTATTACTCTTATTATTATCAATCTAACTCATATTATTAGCCATATTATGCTTAAATGATCGATAGAACGACAATTACTATACTTATTATTCTTATTATTATCAATCTAACTCATATTATTAGCCATATTATGCTTAAATGATCGATAGAACGACAATTACTATACTTATTACTCTTATTATTATCAATCTAACTCATATTATTAGCCATATTATGCTTAAATGATCGATAGAACGACAATTACTATACTTATTACTCTTATTATTATCAATCTAACTCATATTATTAGCCATATTATGCTTATATGATCGATAGAACGAGAATTACTATACTCACTACTCTTAGTATTATCAATCTAACTCATATTATTAGCCATATTATGCTTATATTATCGATAGAACGACAATTACTATACTTATTACTGTTATTATTATCAATCTAACTCATATTATTAGCCATATTATGCTTAAATGATCGATAGAAGGACAATTACTATACTTATTACTCTTATTATTATCAATCTAACTCATATTATTAGCCATATTATGCTTATATGATCGATAGTACGACAATTACTATATTTATTACCCTTGTTATTATAAATCTAACTCATAGTATTAGCCATATTATGCTTATATGACCGATAGTACGACAATTACTATACTCATTGTTCTTATTATTATCAATCTAACTCATATTATTAACCATATTATGCAATTATGATCGATAGAACGACAATTACTATACTTATTACACTTATTATTATCAATCTAACTCATATTATTAGCCATATTATGCTTATATGATCGATAGAACGGCAATTACTATACTTATTACTCTTATTATTATCAATCTAACTCATATTATTAGCCATATTGTGCTTATATGATCGATAGAACGACAATTACTATACTTATTACTCTTATTATTATCTACCTAACTCATATTATTAGCCATATTATGCTTATATTATCGATAGAACGACAATTGCTATACCTATTACGCTTATTACTATCAATCTAACTCATATTATTAGCCATATTATCCTTATATGATCGATAGAATGAGAATTACTATACTTATTACTCCTATTATTATAAATCTAACTCATATTATTAGCCATATTATGCTTATATGATCGATAGTACGACAAATACTATACTCATTGCTCTTCTTATCATCAGTCTAACTCATATTAATAACCATATTATGCAGATATGATCAATAGAACGACAATTACTACACTTATTACTCTTATTGTTATCAACCTAACTCATATTATTAGCCATATTATGCTTAAATGATGGATAGAACGACAAATACTATACTTATTACTCTTATTATTATCAATCTAACTCATATTATTAACCATATTATGCAATTATGATCGATAGGCCGACAATTACTATACTTATTGCACTTATTATTATCAATCTAACTCATATTATTAGCCATATTATGCTTATATGATCGATAGAACGACAATTACTATACTCATTACTCTTATTATTATCAATCTAACTCATATTATTAGCCATATTGTGCTTATATGAGCGATAGAACGACAATTACTATATTTATTACACTCACTATTATCAATCTAACTCACATTATTAGCCATATTATGGTTATATGACCGAGAGCACGACAATTACTATACTCATTGCTCTTATTATTATAAATCTAACTCATATTATTAGCCATATTATGCTTATATGATCGATAGTACGACAATTACTATATTTATTACCCTTGTTATTATAAATCTAACTCATAGTATTAGCCATATTATGCTTATATGACCGATAGTACGACAATTACTATACTCATTGTTCTTATTATTATCAATCTAACTCATATTATTAACCATATTATGCAATTATGATCGATAGAACGACAATTACTATACTTATTACACTTATTATTATCAATCTAACTCATATTATTAGCCATATTATGCTTATATGATCGATAGAACGGCAATTACTATACTTATTACTCTTATTATTATCAATCTAACTCATATTATTAGCCATATTGTGCTTATATGATCGATAGAACGACAATTACTATACTTATTACTCTTATTATTATCTACCTAACTCATATTATTAGCCATATTATGCTTATATTATCGATAGAACGACAATTGCTATACCTATTACGCTTATTACTATCAATCTAACTCATATTATTAGCCATATTATCCTTATATGATCGATAGAATGAGAATTACTATACTCACTACTCTTAGTATTATCAATCTAACTCATATTATTAGCCATATTATGCTTAAATGATCGATAGAACGACAATTACTATACTTATTACACTCACTATTATCATTCTAACTCATATTATTAACCATATTATGCAATTATGATCGATAGAACGACAATAACTATACTTATTGCTCTTACTATTATAAATCTGACTCATATTATTAGCCATATTATGCTTATATGATCGATAGAACGACAATTACTATACTTATTACACTCACTATTATCAATCTAACTCATATTATTAGCGATATTATGGTTATATGACCGATAGAACGACAATTACTATACTTATTACTCTTATTATTATCAATCCAACTCATATTATTAGACATATTGTGCTTATATGATCGACAAAACGACAATTACTATATTTATTACACACACTGTTATCAATCTAACTCACCTTATTAGCCATATTGTGCTTATATGATCGATAGTACGACAATTACTATACTCATTGCTCTTATTATTATCAACCTAACTCATATTATTAACCATATTATGCAGATATGATCGATAGAACGACAATTACTACACTTATTACACTCACTATTATCAATCTAACTCACATTATTAGCCATATTATGGTTATATGACAGATAGAACGACAATTACTATACTTATTACACTCACTATTATCAATCTAACTCATATTATTAACCATATTATGCAGATATGATCGATAGAACGACAATTACTATATTTATTACTCTTGTTATTATAAATCTAACTCATAGTATTAGCCATATTATGCTTATATGACCGATAGTACGACAATTACTATACTCATTGTTCTTATTATTATCAATCTAACTCATATTATTAACCATATTATGCAATTATGATCGATAGAACGACAATTACTATACTTATTACACTTATTATTATCAATCTAACTCATATTATTAACCATATTATGCACATATGATCGATAGCACGACATTCAATATACTTATTGCTCGTATTATTATCAACCTAACTCATATTGTTAGCCATATTATGCTTATATGATCGATAGAAAGACAATCACTATATTTATTACTCTTATTGTTATCTACCTAACTCATATTATTCGCCATATTATGCTTATATTATCGATAGAACGACAATTACTATACTTATTACTCTTATTATTATAAATCTAACTCATATTATTAGCAATATTATGCTTATATGATCGATAGAACGACAATTACTACACTCATTACTCTTATTATTATCAATCTAACTCATATTATTAGCCATATTATGCTTAAATGATCGATAGAACGACAATTACTATACTTATTACTCTTATTATTATCTACCTAACTCATATTATTGGCCATATTATGCTTATATTACCGATAGAACGACAATTACTATACTTATTACGCTTATTATTATCAATCTAACTCATATTATTAGCCCTATTATGCTTATTTGATCGATAGAATGAGAATTACAATACTCACTACTCTTAGTATTATCAATCTAACTCATATTATTAGCCATATTATGCTTATATGATCGAAATAACGACAATTACTATACTTATTACTCTTATTATTATCAATCTAACTCATATTATTAGCCATATTGTGCTTATATGAGCGATAGAACGACAATTACTATACTCATTACTCTTATTATTATCAATCTAACCCATGCTATTAGCCATATTATGGTTATATTCTCGATATAACGACAATTACTATACTTATTACTCTTATTATTATCAATCTAACTCATATTATTAACCATATTATGCAGATATGATCGATAGAACGACAATTACTATACTTATTACTCTTATTATTATCAATCTAACTCATATTATTAGCCATATTATGCTTATATGATCGATAGAACGACAATTACTATACTTATTACTCTTATTATTATCAACCTAACTCATATTATTAGCCATATTATGCTTATAAGATCGATAGAACGACAATTACTATACTTATTACACTCACTATTATCATTCTAACTCATATTATTAACCATATTATGCAATTATGATCAATAGAACGACAATAACTATACTTATTGCTCTTACTATTATAAATCTAACTCATATTATTAGCCATATTATGCTTATATGATCGATAGAACGACAATTACTATACTTATTACACTCACTATTATCAATCTAACTCATATTATTAGCGATATTATGGTTATATGACCGATAGAACGACAATTATTATACTTATTACTCTTATTATTATCAATCTAACTCATATTATTAGACATATTGTGCTTATATGATCGACAAAACGACAATTACTATATTTATTACACACACTGTTATCAATCTAACTCACCTTATTAGCCATATTATGCTTATATGATCGATAGTACGACAATTACTATACCCATTGCTCTTATTATTATCAATATAACTCATATTATTAACCATATTATGCAGATATGATCGATAGAACGACAATTACTACACTTATTACTCTTATTATTATAAATCTAACTCATATCATTAGCCATATTATGCTTATATGATCGATAGAACGACAATTACTATACTTATTACTCTTATTATTATGAATCTAACTCATATTATTAACCATATTATGCAATTATGATCGATAGGACGACAATTACTATGCTTATTACACTTATTACTATCAATCTAACTCATATTATTAGCCATATTATGCTTAAATGATCGATAGAACGACAATGACTATACTTATTACTCTTATTATTATCTACCTAACTCATATTATTAGCCATATTATGCTTATATTATCGATAGAACGACAATTACTATACCTATTACGCTTATTACTATCAATCTAACTCATATTATTAGCCATATTATCCTTATATGATCGATAGAATGAGAATTACTATACTCACTACTCTTAGTATTATCAATCTAACTCATATTATTAGCCATATGATGCTTATATTATCGATAGAACGACAATTACTATACTTATTACTGTTATTATTATCAATCTAACTCATATTATTAGCCATATTGTGCTTATATGATCGATAGAACGACAATTACTATACTTATTACTCCTATTATTATAAATCTAACTCATATTATTAGCCATATTATGCTTATATGATCGATAGTACGACAAATACTATACTCATTGCTCCTCTTATCATCAGCCTAACTCATATTATTAACCATGTTATGCAGATATGATCAATAGAACGACAATTACTACACTTATTACTCTTATTGTTATCAACCTAACTCATATTATTAGCCATATTATGCTTAAATGATGGATAGAACGACAAATACTATACTTATTACTCTTATTATTATGAATCTAACTCATATTATTAACCATATTATGCAATTATGATCGATAGGACGACAATTACTATACTTATTGCACTTATTATTATCAATCTAACTCATATTATTAGCCATATTATGCTTATATGATCGATATAACGACAATTACTATACTTATTACTCTTATTATTATCAATCTAACTCATATTATTAGCCATATTGTGCTTATATGATCGATAGAACGACAATTACTATACTTATTACACTTATTATTATCAATCTAACTCATATTATTAGCCATATTATGCTTATATGATCGATAGTACGACAATTACTATACGCATTACTCTTATTATTATCAATCTAACTCATATTATTAACATTATTATGCAGATATGATCGATAGAACGACAATTATTATATTTATTACTCTTGTTATTATAAATCTAACTCATAGTATTAGCCATATTATGCTTATATGATCGATAGTACGACAATTACTATACTTATTACTCTTATTATTATCAATTTAACTCATATTATTAACCATATTATGCAGATATGATCGATAGAACGACAATTTCTATACTTATTACACTCACTATTATCAATCTAACTCATATTATTAGCCATATTATGGTTATATGACCGATAGAACGTCAATTACTACACTTACTACTCCTATTATTATAAATCTAACTCATATTATTAGCCTTATTATGCTTATATGATCGATAGGACGACAATTACTATACTCATTACTCTTATTATTATCAATCTAACTCATATTATTAGCCATATTATGCTTATATGATCGATAGAACGACAATTACTATACTTATTACTCTTATTATTATCAACCTAACTCATATTATTAGCCATATTATGCTTATAAGATCGATAGAACGACAATTACTATACTTATTACAGTCACTATTATCATTCTAACTCATTTTATTAACCATATTATGCAATTATGATCGATAGAACGACAATTACTATACATATTACTCTTATTATTATCAATCTAACTCATATTATTAGCCATATTATGCTTATATGATCGATAGAACGACAATTACTATACTTATTACACTCACTATTATCAATCTAACTCATATTATTAGCGATATTATGGTTATATGACCGATAGAACGACAATTACTATACTTATTACTCTTATTATTATCAATCTAACTCATATTATTAGCCATATTATGCTTATATGATCGATAGAACGACAATTACTATACTCACTACTCTTATTATTATCAATCTAACTCATATTATTAGCCATATTATGCTTATATGATCGATAGAACGACAATTACTATACTTATTACTCTTATTATTATCAATCTAACTCATATTATTAGACATATTGTGCTTATATGATCGACAGAACGACAATTACTATATTTATTACACTCCCTGTTATCAATCTAACTCACCTTATTAGCCATATTATGCTTATATGATCGATAGTACGACAATTACTATACTCATTGCTCTTATTATTATCAATCTAACTCATATTATTAGACATATTGTGCTTATATGATCGACAAAACGACAATTACTATATTTATTACACACACTGTTATCAATCTAACTCACCTTATTAGCCATATTATGCTTATATGATCGATAGTACGACAATTACTATACCCATTGCTCTTATTATTATCAATATAACTCATATTATTAACCATATTATGCAGATATGATCGATAGAACGACAATTACTACACTTATTACTCTTATTATTATAAATCTAACTCATATCATTAGCCATATTATGCTTATATGATCGATAGAACGACAATTACTATACTTATTACTCTTATTATTATGAATCTAACTCATATTATTAACCATATTATGCAATTATGATCGATAGGACGACAATTACTATACTTATTACACTTATTACTATCAATCTAACTCATATTATTAGCCATATTATGCTTAAATGATCGATAGAACGACAATGACTATACTTATTACTCTTATTATTATCTACCTAACTCATATTATTAGCCATATTATGCTTATATTATCGATAGAACGACAATTACTATACCTATTACGCTTATTACTATCAATCTAACTCATATTATTAGCCATATTATCCTTATATGATCGATAGAATGAGAATTACTATACTCACTACTCTTAGTATTATCAATCTAACTCATATTATTAGCCATATGATGCTTATATTATCGATAGAACGACAATTACTATACTTATTACTGTTATTATTATCAATCTAACTCATATTATTAGCCATATTGTGCTTATATGATCGATAGAACGACAATTACTATACTTATTACTCCTATTGTTATAAATCTAACTCATATTATTAGCCATATTATGCTTATATGATCGATAGTACGACAAATACTATACTCATTGCTCTTCTTATCATCAGTCTAACTCATATTATTAACCATATTATACAGATATGATCAATAGAACGACAATTACTACACTTATTACTCTTATTGTTATCAACCTAACTCATATTATTAGCCATATTATGCTTAAATGATGGATAGAACGACAAATACTATACTTATTACTCTTATTATTATGAATCTAACTCATATTATTAACCATATTATGCAATTATGATCGATAGGACGACAATTACTATACTTATTGCATTTATTATTATCAATCTAACTCATATTATTAGCCATATTATGCTTATATGATCGATAGAACGACAATTACTATACTTATTACTCTTATTATTATCAATCTAACTCATATTATTAGCCATATTGTGCTTATATGATCGATAGAACGACAATTACTATACTTATTACACTTATTATTATCAATCTAACTCATATTATTAGCCTTATTATGCTTATATGATCGATAGGACGACAATTACTATACTCATTACTCTTATTATTATCAATCTAACTCATATTATTAGCCATATTATGCTTATATGATCGATAGAACGACAATTACTATACTTATTACTCTTATTATTATCAACCTAACTCATATTATTAGCCATATTATGCTTATAAGATCGATAGAACGACAATTACTATACTTATTACAGTCACTATTATCATTCTAACTCATATTATTAACCATATTATGCAATTATGATCGATAGAACGACAATTACTATACTTATTACTCTTATTATTATCAATCTAACTCATATTATTAGCCATATTATGCTTATATGATCGATAGAACGACAATTACTATACTTATTACACTCACTATTATCAATCTAACTCATATTATTAGCGATATTATGGTTATATGACCGATAGAACGACAATTACTATACTTATTACTCTTATTATTATCAATCTAACTCATATTATTAGCCATATTATGCTTATATGATCGATAGAACGACAATTACTATACTCACTACTCTTATTATTATCAATCTAACTCATATTATTAGCCATATTATGCTTATATGATCGATAGAACGACAATTACTATACTTATTACTCTTATTATTATCAATCTAACTCATATTATTAGACATATTGTGCTTATATGATCGACAGAACGACAATTACTATATTTATTACACTCCCTGTTATCAATCTAACTCACCTTATTAGCCATATTATGCTTATATGATCGATAGTACGACAATTACTATACTCATTGCTCTTATTATTATCAATCTAACTCATATTATTAACCATATTATGCAATTATGATCGATAGAACGACAATTACTACACTTATTACTCTTATTATTATCAATCTAACTCATATTATTAACCATATTATGCTTATATGATCGATAGAACGACAATTATTGTACTTATTACTCTTATCATTATCGATCTAGCTCATATTATTAGCCATATTATGCTTATCATGATCAATAGAACGACAATTATTGTACTTATTACTCTTATCATTATCGATCTAACTCATATTATTAGCCATATTATGCTTATATGATCGATAGAACGACAATTACTATACGTATTACTCTTATTATTATAAATCTAACTCATATTATTAGCCATATTGTGCTTATATGAGCGATAGAACGACAATTACTATATTTATTACACTCACTATTATCAATCTAACTCACATTATTAGCCATATTATGGTTATATGACAGATAGAACGACAATTACTATACTTATTGCTCTTATTATTATCAATCTAACTCATATTATTAGCCATATTATGCTTATATGATCGATAGAACGACAATTACTATACTTATTACTCTTATTATTATCAATCTAACTCATATTATTAACCATATTATGCTAATATGATCGAGAGAACGACAATTACTATACTTATTACACTCACTATTATCAATCTAACTCATATTATTAACCATATTATGCAGATATGATCGATAGAACGACAATTACTGTATTTATTACTCTTGTTATTATAAATCTAACTCATAGTATTAGCCATATTATGCTTATATGACCGATAGTACGACAATTACTATACTCATTGTTCTTATTATTATCAATCTAACTCATATTATTAACCATATTATGCAATTATGATCGATAGAACGACAATTACTATACTTATTACACTTATTATTATCAATCTAACTCATATTATTAACCATATTATGCACATATGATCGATAGCACGACATTCAATGTACTTATTGCTCGTATTATTATCAACCTAACTCATATTGTTAGCCATATTATGCTTATATGATCGATAGAAAGACAATCACTATATTTATTACTCTTATTGTTATCTACCTAACTCATATTATTCGCCATATTATGCTTATATTATCGATAGAACGACAATTACTATACTTATTACTCTTATTATTATCAATCTAACTCATATTATTAGCCATATTATGCTTAAATGATCGATAGAACGACAATTACTATACTTATTACTCTTATTATTATCTACCTAACTCATATTATTGGCCATATTATGCTTATATTACCGATAGAACGACAATTACTATACTTATTACGCTTATTATTATCAATCTAACTCATATTATTAGCCATATTATGCTTAAATGATCGATAGAACGACAATGACTATACTTATTACTCTTATTATTATCTACCTAACTCATATTATTAGCCATATTATGCTTATATTATCGATAGAACGACAATTACTATACCTATTACGCTTATTACTATCAATCTAACTCATATTATTAGCCATATTATCCTTATATGATCGATAGAATGAGAATTATTATACTCACTACTCTTAGTATTATCAATCTAACTCATATTATTAGCCATATGATGCTTATATTATCGATAGAACGACAATTACTATACTTATTACTGTTATTATTATCAATCTAACTCATATTATTAGCCATATTGTGCTTATATGATCGATAGAACGACAATTACTATACTTATTACTCCTATTATTATAAATCTAACTCATATTATTAGCCATATTATGCTTATATGATCGATAGTACGACAAATACTATACTCATTGCTCCTCTTATCATCAGCCTAACTCATATTATTAACCATATTATGCAGATATGATCAATAGAACGACAATTACTACACTTATAACTCTTATTGTTATCAACCTAACTCATATTATTAGCCATATTATGCTTAAATGATGGATAGAACGACAAATACTATACTTATTACTCTTATTATTATGAATCTAACTCATATTATTAACCATATTATGCAATTATGATCGATAGGACGACAATTACTATACTTATTGCACTTATTATTATCAATCTAACTCATATTATTAGCCATATTATGCTTATATGATCGATATAACGACAATTACTATACTTATTACTCTTATTATTATCAATCTAACTCATATTATTAGCCATATTGTGCTTATATGATCGATAGAACGACAATTACTATACTTATTACACTTATTATTATCAATCTAACTCATATTATTAGCCATATTATGCTTATATGATCGATAGTACGACAATTACTATACGCATTACTCTTATTATTATCAATCTAACTCATATTATTAACCATATTATGCAGATATGATCGATAGAACGACAATTATTATATTTATTACTCTTGTTATTATAAATCTAACTCATAGTATTAGCCATATTATGCTTATATGATCGATAGTACGACAATTACTATACTTATTACTCTTATTATTATCAATTTAACTCATATTATTAACCATATTATGCAGATATGATCGATAGAACGACAATTTCTATACTTATTACACTCACTATTATCAATCTAACTCATATTATTAGCCATATTATGGTTATATGACCGATAGAACGTCAATTACTACACTTACTACTCCTATTATTATAAATCTAACTCATATTATTAGCCTTATTATGCTTATATGATCGATAGGACGACAATTACTATACTCATTACTCTTATTATTATCAATCTAACTCATATTATTAGCCATATTATGCTTATATGATCGATAGAACGACAATTACTATACTTATTACTCTTATTATTATCAACCTAACTCATATTATTAGCCATATTATGCTTATAAGATCGATAGAACGACAATTACTATACTTATTACAGTCACTATTATCATTCTAACTCATATTATTAACCATATTATGCAATTATGATCGATAGAACGACAATTACTATACTTATTACTCTTATTATTATCAATCTAACTCATATTATTAGCCATATTATGCTTATATGATCGATAGAACGACAATTACTATACTTAATACACTCACTATTATCAATCTAACTCATATTATTAGCGATATTATGGTTATATGACCGATAGAACGACAATTACTATACTTATTACTCTTATTATTATCAATCTAACTCATATTATTAGCCATATTATGCTTATATGATCGATAGAACGACAATTACTATACTCACTACTCATTATTATCAATCTAACTCATATTATTAGCCATATTATGCTTATATGATCGATAGAACGACAATTACTATACTTATTACTCTTATTATTATCAATCTAACTCATATTATTAGACATATTGTGCTTATATGATCGACAGAACGACAATTACTATATTTATTACACTCCCTGTTATCAATCTAACTCACCTTATTAGCCATATTATGCTTATATGATCGATAGTACGACAATTACTATACTCATTGCTCTTATTATTATCAATCTAACTCATATTATTAACCATATTATGCAGATATGATCGATAGAACGACAATTACTACACTTATTACTCTTATTATTATCAATCTAACTCATATTATTAACCATATTATGCTTATATGATCGATAGAACGACAATTATTGTACTTATTACTCTTATCATTATCGATCTAGCTCATATTATTAGCCATATTATGCTTATCATGATCAATAGAACGACAATTATTGTACTTATTACTCTTATCATTATCGATCTAACTCATATTATTAGCCATATTATGCTTATATGATCGATAGAACGACAATTACTGTACGTATTACTCTTATTATTATAAATCTAACTCATATTATTAGCCATATTGTGCTTATATGAGCGATAGAACGACAATTACTATATTTATTACACTCACTATTATCAATCTAACTCACATTATTAGCCATATTATGGTTATATGACAGATAGAACGACAATTACTATACTTATTGCTCTTATTATTATCAATCTAACTCATATTATTAGCCATATTATGCTTATATGATCGATAGAACGACAATTACTATACTTATTACTCTTATTATTATCAATCTAACTCATATTATTAACCATATTATGCTAATATGATCGAGAGAACGACAATTACTATACTTATTACACTCATTATTATCAATCTAACTCATATTATTAACCATATTATGCAGATATGATCGATAGAACGACAATTACTGTATTTATTACTCTTGTTATTATAAATCTAACTCATAGTATTAGCCATATTATGCTTATATGACCGATAGTACGACAATTACTATACTCATTGTTCTTATTATTATCAATCTAACTCATATTATTAACCATATTATGCAATTATGATCGATAGAACGACAATTACTATACTTATTACACTTATTATTATCAATCTAACTCATATTATTAACCATATTATGCACATATGATCGATAGCACGACATTCAATGTACTTATTGCTCGTATTATTATCAACCTAACTCATATTGTTAGCCATATTATGCTTATATGATCGATAGAAAGACAATCACTATATTTATTACTCTTATTGTTATCTACCTAACTCATATTATTCGCCATATTATGCTTATATTATCGATAGAACGACAATTACTATACTTATTACTCTTATTATTATAAATCTAACTCATATTATTAGCCATATTATGCTTATATGATCGATAGAACGACAATTACTATACTCATTACTCTTATTATTATCAATCTAACTCATATTATTAGCCATATTATGCTTAAATGATCGATAGAACGACAATTACTATACTTATTACTCTTATTATTATCTACCTAACTCATATTATTGGCCATATTATGCTTATATTACCGATAGAACGACAATTACTATACTTATTACGCTTATTATTATCAATCTAACTCATATTATTAGCCCTATTATGCTTATTTGATCGATAGAATGAGAATTACAATACTCACTACTCTTAGTATTATCAATCTAACTCATATTATTAGCCATATTATGCTTATATGATCGATAGAACGACAATTACTATACTTATTGCTCTTACTATTATAAATCTAACTCATATTATTAGCCATATTATGCTTATATGATCGATAGTACGACAATTACTATACTCATTGCTCTTATTATTATCAATCTAACTCATATTATTAACCATATTATGCAGATATGATCGATAGAACGACAATTACTATACTCATTACTCTTATTATTATCAATCTAACTCATGCTATTAGCCATATTATGGTTATATGATCGATATAACGACAATTACTATACTTATTACTCTTATTATTATCAATCTAACTCATATTATTAACCATATTATGCAGATATGATCGATAGAACGACAATTACTATACTTATTACTCTTATTATTATCAATCTAACTCATATTATTAGCCATATTATGCTTATATGATCGATAGAACGACAATTACTATACTTATTACTCTTATTATTATCAACCTAACTCATATTATTAGCCATATTATGCTTATAAGATCGATGGAACGACAATTACTATACTTATTACACTCACTATTATCATTCTAACTCATATTATTAACCATATTATGCAATTATGATCGATAGAACGACAATAACTATACTTATTGCTCTTACTATTATAAATCTAACTCATATTATTAGCCATATTATGCTTATAAGATCGATAGAACGACAATTACTATACTTATTACACTCACTATTATCATTCTAACTCATATTATTAACCATATTATGCAATTATGATCGATAGAACGACAATAACTATACTTATTGCTCTTACTATTATAAATCTAACTCATATTATTAGCCATATTATGCTTATATGATCGATAGAACGACAATTACTATACTTATTACACTCACTATTATCAATCTAACTCATATTATTAGCGATATTATGGTTATATGACCGATAGATCGACAATTATTATACTTATTACTCTTATTATTATCAATCTAACTCATATTATTAGACATATTGTGCTTATATGATCGACAAAACGACAATTACTATATTTATTACACACACTGTTATCAATCTAACTCACCTTATTAGCCATATTATGCTTATATGATCGATAGTACGACAATTACTATACCCATTGCTCTTATTATTATCAATATAACTCATATTATTAACCATATTATGCAGATATGATCGATAGAACGACAATTACTACACTTATTACTCTTATTATTATAAATCTAACTCATATCATTAGCCATATTATGCTTATATGATCGATAGAACGACAATTACTATACTTATTACTCTTATTATTATGAATCTAACTCATATTATTAACCATATTATGCAATTATGATCGATAGGACGACAATTACTATACTTATTACACTTATTATTATCAATCTAACTCATATTATTAGCCATATTATGCTTAAATGATCGATAGAACGACAATGACTATACTTATTACTCTTATTATTATCTACCTAACTCATATTATTAGCCATATTATGCTTATATTATCGATAGAACGACAATTACTATACCTATTACGCTTATTACTATCAATCTAACTCATATTATTAGCCATATTATCCTTATATGATCGATAGAATGAGAATTACTATACTCACTACTCTTAGTATTATCAATCTAACTCATATTATTAGCCATATGATGCTTATATTATCGATAGAACGACAATTACTATACTTATTACTGTTATTATTATCAATCTAACTCATATTATTAGCCATATTGTGCTTATATGATCGATAGAACGACAATTACTATACTTATTACTCTTATTATTATCAATCTAACTCATATTATTAGCCATATTATGCTTATATGATCGATAGAACGACAATTACTATACTTATTACTCTTATTATTATCAACCTAACTCATATTATTAGCCATATTATGCTTATAAGATCGATAGAACGACAATTACTATACTTATTACACTCACTATTATCATTCTAACTCATATTATTAACCATATTATGCAATTATGATCGATAGAACGACAATAACTATACTTATTGCTCTTACTATTATAAATCTAACTCATATTATTAGCCATATTATGCTTATATGATCGATAGAACGACAATTACTATACTTATTACACTCACAATTATCAATCTAACTCATATTATTAGCGATATTATGGTTATATGACCGATAGAACGACAATTAGTATACTTATTACTCTTATTATTATCAATCTAACTCATATTATTAGACATATTGTGCTTATATGATCGACAAAACGACAATTACTATATTTATTACACACACTGTTATCAATCTAACTCACCTTATTAGCCATATTATGCTTATATGATCGATAGTACGACAATTACTATACCCATTGCTCTTATTATTATCAATATAACTCATATTATTAACCATATTATGCAGATATGATCGATAGAACGACAATTACTACACTTATTACTCTTATTATTATAAATCTAACTCATATCATTAGCCATATTATGCTTATATGATCGATAGAACGACAATTACTATACTTATTACTCTTATTATTATGAATCTAACTCATATTATTAACCATATTATGCAATTATGATCGATAGGACGACAATTACTATACTTATTACACTTATTATTATCAATCTAACTCATATTATTAGCCATATTATGCTTAAATGATCGATAGAACGACAATGACTATACTTATTACTCTTATTATTATCTACCTAACTCATATTATTAGCCATATTATGCTTATATTATCGATAGAACGACAATTACTATACCTACTACGCTTATTACTATCAATCTAACTCATATTATTAGCCATATTATCCTTATATGATCGATAGAATGAGAATTACTATACTCACTACTCTTAGTATTATCAATCTAACTCATATTATTAGCCATATGATGCTTATATTATCGATAGACCGACAATTACTATACTTATTACTGTTATTATTATCAATCTAACTCATATTATTAGCCATATTGTGCTTATATGATCGATAGAACGACAATTACTATACTTATTACTCCTATTATTATAAATCTAACTCATATTATTAGCCATATTATGCTTATATGATCGATAGTACGACAAATACTATACTCATTGCTCTTCTTATCATCAGTCTAACTCATATTATTAACCATATTATGCAGATATGATCAATAGAACGACAATTACTACACTTATTACTCTTATTGTTATCAACCTAACTCATATTATTAGCCATATTATGCTTAAATGATGGATAGAACGACAAATACTATACTTATTACTCTTATTATTATGAATCTAACTCATATTATTAACCATATTATGCAATTATGATCGATAGGACGACAATTACTATACTTATTGCACTTATTATTATCAATCTAACTCATATTATTAGCCATATTATGCTTATATGATCGATAGAACGACAATTACTATACTCATTACTCTTATTATTATCAATCTAACTCATATTATTAGCCATATTGTGCTTATATGAGCGATAGAACGACAATTACTATATTTATTACACTCACTATTATCAATCTAACTCACATTATTAGCCATATTATGGTTATATGACCGATAGCACGACAATTACTATACTCATTGCTCTTATTATTATAAATCTAACTCATATTATTAGCCATATTATGCTTATATGATCGATAGTACGACAATTACTATACTCATTGCTCTTATTATTATCAATCTAACTCATATTATTAACCATATTATGCAGATATGATCGATAGAACGACAATTACTATACTCATTACTCTTATTATTATCAATCTAACTCATATTATTAGCCATATTGTGCTTATATGATCGATAGAACGACAATTACTATACTTATTACACTTATTATTATCAATCTAACTCATGCTATTAGCCATATTATGCTTATATGATCGATATAACCACAATTACTATACTTATTACTCTTACTATTATCAATCTAACTCATACTATTAACCATATTATGCAGATATGATCGATAGAACGACAATTACTATACTTATTACTCTTATTATTATCAATCTAACTCATATTATTAACCATATTATGCAGATATGATCGATAGAACGACAATTACTATACTTATTACTCTTATTATTATCAATCTAACTCATATTATTAGCCATATTGTGCTTATATGATCGATAGAACGACAATTACTATACTTATTACACTTATTATTATCAATCTAACTCATATTATTAGCCATATTATGCTTATATGATCGATAGTACGACAATTACTATACGCATTACTCTTATTATTATCAATCTAACTCATATTGTTAAGCATATTATGCAGATATGATCGATAGAACGACAATTATTATATTTATTACTCTTGTTATTATAAATCTAACTCATAGTATTAGCCATATTATGCTTATATGATCGATAGAACGACAATTACTATACTTATTACTCTTATTATTATCAATTTAACTCATATTATTAACCATATTATGCAGATATGATCGATAGAACGACAATTTCTATACTTATTACACTCACTATTATCAATCTAACTCATATTATTAGCCATATTATGGTTATATGACCGATAGAACGTCAATTACTACACTTACTACTCCTATTATTATAAATCTAACTCATATTATTAGCCTTATTATGCTTATATGATCGATAGGACGACAATTACTATACTCATTACTCTTATTATTATCAATCTAACTCATATTATTAGCCATATTATGCTTATATGATCGATAGAACGACAATTACTATACTTATTACTCTTATTATTATCAACCTAACTCATATTATTAACCATATTATGCAATTATGATCGATAGAACGACAATTACCATACTTATTACTCTTATTATTATCAATCTAACTCATATTATTAGCCATATTATGCTTATATGATCGATAGAACGACAATTACTATACTCATTACTCTTATTATTATCAATCTAACTCATATTATTAGCCATATTATGCTTATATGATCGATAGAACGACAATTACTATACTTATTACTCTTATTATTATCAACCTAACTCATATTATTAGCCATATTATGCTTATAAGATCGATAGAACGACAATTACTATACTTATTACACTCACTATTATCATTCTAACTCATATTATTAACCATATTATGCAATTATGATCGATAGAACGACAATTACTATACTCTTTACTCTTATTATTATCAATCTAACTCATGCTATTAGCCATATTATGGTTATATGATCGATATAACGACAATTATTATACTTATTACTCTTATTATTATCAATCTAACTCATATTATTAGCCATATTATGCTTATATGATCGATAGAACGACAATTACTATACTTATTACTCTTATTATTATCAACCTAACTCATATTATTAGCCATATTATGCGTATAAGATCGATAGAACGACAATTACTATACTTATTACACTCACTATTATCATTCTAACTCATATTATTAACCATATTATGCAATTATGATCGATAGAACGACAATAACTATACTTATTGCTCTTACTATTATAAATCTAACTCATATTATTAGCCATATTATGCTTATAAGATCGATAGAACGACAATTACTATACTTATTACACTCACTATTATCATTCTAACTCATATTATTAACCATATTATGCAATTATGATCGATAGAACGACAATAACTATACTTATTGCTCTTACTATTATAAATCTAACTCATATTATTAGCCATATTATGCTTATATGATCGATAGAACGACAATTACTATACTTATTACACTCACTATTATCAATCTAACTCATATTATTAGCGATATTATGGTTATATGACCGATAGAACGACAATTATTATACTTATTACTCTTATTATTATCAATCTAACTCATATTATTAGACATATTGTGCTTATATGATCGACAAAACGACAATTACTATATTTATTACACACACTGTTATCAATCTAACTCACCTTATTAGCCATATTATGCTTATATGATCGATAGTACGACAATTACTATACCCATTGCTCTTATTATTATCAATATAACTCATATTATTAACCATATTATGCAGATATGATCGATAGAACGACAATTACTACACTTATTACTCTTATTATTATAAATCTAACTCATATCATTAGCCATATTATGCTTATATGATCGATAGAACGACAATTACTATACTTATTACTCTTATTATTATGAATCTAACTCATATTATTAACCATATTATGCAATTATGATCGATAGGACGACAATTACTATACTTATTACACTTATTATTATCAATCTAACTCATATTATTAGCCATATTATGCTTAAATGATCGATAGAACGACAATGACTATACTTATTACTCTTATTATTATCTACCTAACTCATATTATTAGCCATATTATGCTTATATTATCGATAGAACGACAATTACTATACTTATTACTGTTATTATTATCAATCTAACTCATATTATTAGCCATATTGTGCTTATATGATCGATAGAACGACAATTACTATACTTATTACTCCTATTATTATAAATCTAACTCATATTATTAGCCATATTATGCTTATATGATCGATAGTACGACAAATACTATACTCATTGCTCTTCTTATCATCAGTCTAACTCATATTATTAACCATATTATGCAGATATGATCAATAGAACGACAATTACTACACTTATTACTCTTATTGTTATCAACCTAACTCATATTATTAGCCATATTATGATTAAATGATGGATAGAACGACAAATACTATACTTATTACTCTTATTATTATGAATCTAACTCATATTATTAACCATATTATGCAATTATGATCGATAGGACGACAATTACTATACTTATTGCACTTATTATTATCAATCTAACTCATATTATTAGCCATATTATGCTTATATGATCGATAGAACGACAATTACTATACTCATTACTCTTATTATTATCAATCTAACTCATATTATTAGCCATATTGTGCTTATATGAGCGATAGAACGACAATTACTATATTTATTACACTCACTATTATCAATCTAACTCACATTATTAGCCATATTATGGTTATATGACCGATAGCACGACAATTACTATACTCATTGCTCTTATTATTATAAATCTAACTCATATTATTAGCCATATTATGCTTATATGATCGATAGTACGACAATTACTATACTCATTGCTCTTATTATTATCAATCCAACTCATATTATTAACCATATTATGCAGATATGATCGATAGAACGACAATTACTATACTCATTACTCTTATTATTATCAATCTAACTCATATTATTAGCCATATTGTGCTTATAAGATCGATAGAACGACAATTACTATACTTATTACACTCACTATTATCATTCTAACTCATATTATTAACCATATTATGCAATTATGATCGATAGAACGACAATAACTATACTTATTGCTCTTACTATTATAAATCTAACTCATATTATTAGCCATATTATGCTTATATGATCGATAGAACGACAATTACTATACTTATTACACTCACTATTATCAATCTAACTCATATTATTAGCCATATTATGGTTATATGACCGATAGAACGTCAATTACTACACTTACTACTCCTATTATTATAAATCTAACTCATATTATTAGCCTTATTATGCTTATATGATCGATAGGACGACAATTACTATACTCATTACTCTTATTATTATCAATCTAACTCATATTATTAGCCATATTATGCTTATATGATCGATAGAACGACAATTACTATACTTATTACTCTTATTATTATCAACCTAACTCATATTATTAGCCATATTATGCTTATAAGATCGATAGAACGACAATTACTATACTTATTACACTCACTATTATCATTCTAACTCATATTATTAACCATATTATGCAATTATGATCGATAGAACGACAATTACTATACCTATTACGCTTATTACTATCAACCTAACTCATATTATTAGCCATATTATGCTTAAATGATGGATAGAACGACAAATACTATACTTATTACTCTTATTATTATGAATCTAACTCATATTATTAACCATATTATGCAATTATGATCGATAGGACGACAATTACTATACTTATTGCACTTATTATTATCAATCTAACTCATATTATTAGCCATATTATGCTTATATGATCGATAGAACGACAATTACTATACTCATTACTCTTATTATTATCAATCTAACTCATATTATTAGCCATATTGTGCTTATATGAGCGATAGAACGACAATTACTATATTTATTACACTCACTATTATCAATCTAACTCACATTATTAGCCATATTATGGTTATATGACCGATAGCACGACAATTACTATACTCATTGCTCTTATTATTATAAATCTAACTCATATTATTAGCCATATTATGCTTATATGATCGATAGTACGACAATTACTATACTCATTGCTCTTATTATTATCAATCTAACTCATATTATTAACCATATTATGCAGATATGATCGATAGAACGACAATTACTATACTCATTACTCTTATTATTATCAATCTAACTCATATTATTAGCCATATTGTGCTTATATGATCGATAGAACGACAATTACTATACTTATTACACTTATTATTATCAATCTAACTCATGCTATTAGCCATATTATGCTTATATGATCGATATAACGACAATTACTATACTTATTACTCTTACTATTATCAATCTAACTCATACTATTAACCATATTATGCAGATATGATCGATAGAACGACAATTACTATACTTATTACTCTTATTATTATCAATCTAACTCATATTATTAACCATATTATGCAGATATGATCGATAGAACGACAATTACTATACTTATTACTCTTATTATTATCAATCTAACTCATATTATTAGCCATATTGTGCTTATATGATCGATAGAACGACAATTACTATACTTATTACACTTGTTATTATCAATCTAACTCATATTATTAGCCATATTATGCTTATATGATCGATAGTACGACAATTACTATACGCATTACTCTTATTATTATCAATCTAACTCATATTATTAACCATATTATGCAGATATGATCGATAGAACGACAATTATTATATTTATTACTCTTGTTATTATAAATCTAACTCATAGTATTAGCCATATTATGCTTATATGATCGATAGTACGACAATTACTATACTTATTACTCTTATTATTATCAATTTAACTCATATTATTAACCATATTATGCAGATATGATCGATAGAACGACAATTTCTATACTTATTACACTCACTATTATCAATCTAACTCATATTATTAGCCATATTATGGTTATATGACCGATAGAACGTCAATTACTACACTTACTACTCCTATTATTATAAATCTAACTCATATTATTAGCCTTATTATGCTTATATGATCGATAGGACGACAATTACTATACTCATTACTCTTATTATTATCAATCTAACTCATATTATTAGCCATATTATGCTTATATGATCGATAGAACGACAATTACTATACTTATTACTCTTATTATTATCAACCTAACTCATATTATTAGCCATATTATGCTTATAAGATCGATAGAACGACAATTACTA
>NW_027473807.1:69179-94245 GCF_050947335.1 Megachile rotundata
TATTATTATCAATCTAACTCATATTATTAGCCATATTATGCTTACATGATCGATATAACGACAATTACTATACTTATTACACTCGCTATTATCATTTTAACTCATATTACTAGTCATATCATGGTTATATGACCGATAGTACGGCAATTACTATACTCATTACTCTTATTGTTATCAATCTAACTCATATTATTAACCATATTATGCAGATATGATCGATAGAACGACAATTACTATACTTATTGCTCTTATTATTATCAATCTAACTCATATTATTAGCCATATTATGCTTATATGATCGATAGAACCACAATTACTATACTCATTACTCTTATTATTATCAATCTAACTCATATTATTAGCACTATTATGCCTATATGATCGATAGAACCACAATTACTATACTTATTACGCTCAATATTATCAATCTAACTCATATTATTAGCCACATTATGCTTATATGATCGATATAACGACAATTACTGTACTTATTACTCTTATTATTATTAATCTAGCTCATATTATTAAGCATATTATGCAGATATGGTCGATTGAACGACAATTACTATACTTATTGCTCTTATTATTATCAATCTAACTCATATTATTAGCCATATTATGCTTATATGATCGATAGTACGACAATTACTATACTCATTGCTCTTATTATTATCAATCTATCTCATATTATTAGCCATATTATGCTTACATGATCGATATAACGACAATTACTATACTTATTACACTCACTATTATCAATCTAACTCATATTATTAGCGATATTGTGCTTTTATGATCGATAGAACGACAATTACTATACTTATTACACTCACTATTATCAATCGGGGGTGTCCCACTTGGACGCCGACCGATTGGACGCGTCCCGATTGGACGGTCCCGATTCGACGCGTTCCAATTCGAAGCGGTGCCGATTGGACGCGTCCCAATTCGAAGCTGTTAAATTTGGTTAGGTTATGTTCTATAAGCTCTGCTTAGAATTGGAACGCGTCCAATCGGCACCGCTTCGAATTGGAACGCGTCGAATCGGGACCGTCCAATCGGGACGCGTCCAATCGGTCGGCGTCCAAATGAGCATCACTCTTATCAATCTAACTCATATTATTAGCCATATTATGCTTATATGATCGATAGTACGACAATTACTATACTCATTGCTCTTATTATTATCAATCTAACTCATATTATTAACCATATTATGCTTATATGATCGATAGAACGACAATTACTATACTTATTACTCTTATTATTATCAATCTAACTCATATTATTAGCCATATTACGCTTATATGATCGACAGAACGACAATTACTATACTTATTACACTCACTATTATCAATCTAACTCATATTATTAGCCACATTATGCTTATATGATCGATATAACGACAATTACTGTACTTACTACTCTTATTATTATCAATCTAACTCATATTATTAGCCATATTATGCTTATATGATGAATAGAACGACAATTAGTATACTCATTACTCTTATTATTATCAATCTAACTCATATTATTAGCCATATTATGCTTACATGATCGATATAACGACAATTACTATACTTATTACTTTTATTATTATCAATCTAACTCAATTATTAGCCATATTATGCTTACGTGGTCGATAGAACGACAATTACTATACTCATTACTCTTGTTATTATCAATCTAACTCATATTATCCGCCATATTATGCTTATATGATCCATATAACGACAATTACTGTACTTATTACTCTTATTATTATCAATCTAGCTCATATTATTAGCCATATTATGCAGATATGATCGATAGTACGACAATTACTATACACATTACTCTTATTATTATCAATCTAACTCCTATTATTAGCCATATTATACTTATGTGATCGATAGAACGACAATTACTATACTTATTACTCTTATTATTATCAATCTAACTCATATTATTAACCATATTATGCTTATATGATGAATAGAACGACAATTAGTATACTCATTACTCTTATTATTATCAATCTAACTCATATTATTAGCCATATTATGCTTATATGATCGATAGAACGACAATTACTATACTCATTACTCTTATTATTATCCAATCTAACTCATGTTATTAGCAATATTATGCTCATATGATCGATATAACGACAATTACTGTACTTATTTCTCTTATTATTATCAATCTAACTCATATTATTAGCCAAATTATGCTTACATGATCGATATAATGACAATTACTATACTTATTACACTCACTATTATCATTCTAACTCATATTACTAGCCATATCATGGTTATATGACCGATAGTACGACAATTACTATACTTATTACACTCACTATTGTCAATCTAACTCATATTATTAGCCAGATTATGCTTATATGATCGATAGAACGACAATTACTATACTTATTACACTCACTATTATCATTCTAACTCATATTACTAGCCATATCATGGTCATATGACCGATAGTACGACAATTACTATACTCACTACTCTTATTATTATCAATCTAACTCATATTATTAGCCATATTATGCTTACATGATCGATATAACGACAATTACTATACTTATTACACTCACTATTATCATTCTAACTCATATTACTAGCCATATCATGGTTATATGACCGATAGTACGACAATTACTATACTTATTACACTCACTATTGTCAATCTAACTCATGTTATTAGCCAGATTATGCTTATATGATCGATAGAACGACAATTACTATACTTATTACACTCACTATTATCATTCTAACTCATATTACTAGCCATATCATGGTCATATGACCGATAGTACGACAATTACTATACTCACTACTCTTATTATTATCAATCTAACTCATATTATTAGCCATATTATGCTTACATGATCGATATAACGACAATTACTATACTTATTACACTCACTATTATCGATCTAACTCATATTACTAGCCATATCATGCTTATATGATCGATAGTACGACAATTACTATACTCATTACTCTTATTATTATCAATCTAACTCATATTATTAACCATATTATGCTTATATGATCGATAGAACGACAATTACTATACTTATTACTCTTATTATTATCAATCTAACTCATATTATTAGCAATATTATGCTTATATGATCGATATAACGACAATTACTGTAGAAATTACTCTTATTATTATCAATCTAACTCATATTATTAGCGATATTGTGCTTATATGATCGATAGAACGACAATTACTATACTTATTACACTCACTATTATCAATCTAACTCATATTATTAGCCAGATTATGCTTATATGATCGATAGAACGACAATTACTATACTTATTACACTCACTATTATCAATCTAACTCATATTATTAGCCGTATTATGCTTATATGATCGATAGAACGACAATTACTATACCTATTACTCTTATTATTATCAATCTAACTCATATTATTAGCCATATTGTGCTTATATGATCGATATAACGACAATTACTGTACGTATTACTCTTATTATTATCAATCTAACTCATATTATTAGCGATATTGTGCTTTTATGATCGATAGAACGACAATTACTATACTTATTACACTCACTATTATCAATCTAACTCATATTATTAGCCATATTATGCTTATATGATCGATAGTACGACAATTACTATACTCATTGCTCTTATTATTATCAATCTAACTCATATTATTAGCCATATTATGCTTACATGATCGATATAACGACAATTACTATACTTATTACACTCACTATTATCATTCTAACTCATATTACTAGCCATATCATGGTTATATGACCGATAGTACGACAATTACTATACTCATTACTCTTATTATTATCAATCTAACTCATATTATTAGCGATATTGTGCTTATATGATCGATAGAACGACAATTACGTTACTTATTACACTCACTATTATCAATCTAACTCATATTATCAGCCATATTATGGTTATATGACCGATAGAACGACAATTACTATACTTATTACTCTTATTATTATCAATCTGGCTCATATTATTAGCCAATTATGCAGATATGATCGATAGTACGACAATTACTATACTCATTACTCTTATTATTATCAATCTAACTCATATTATTAGCCATATTATGCTTATATGATCGATAGTACGTCAATTACTATACTCATTACTCTTACTATTATCAATCTAACTCATATTATTAGCGATATTATGCTTATATGATCGATAGAACGACAATTACTATACTTATTACGCTAACTATTATCAATCTAACTCATTTTATTAGCCACATTATGCTTATATGATCGATAGAACGACAATTACTATACTTATTACGCTCAATATTATCAATCTAACTCATATTATTAGCCACATTATGCTTATATGATCGATATAACGACAATTACTGTACTTATTACTCTTATTATTATTAATCTAGCTCATATTATTAAGCATATTATGCAGATATGGTCGATTGAACGACAATTACTATACTTATTGCTCTTATTATTATCAATCTAACTCATATTATTAGCCATATTATGCTTATATGATCGATAGTACGACAATTACTATACTCATTGCTCTTATTATTATCAATCTATCTCATATTATTAGCCATATTATGCTTACATGATCGATATAACGACAATTACTATACTTATTACACTCACTATTATCAATCTAACTCATATTATTAGCGATATTGTGCTTTTATGATCGATAGAACGACAATTACTATACTTATTACACTCACTATTATCAATCTAACTCATATTATTAGCCATATTATGCTTATATGATCGATAGTACGACAATTACTATACTCATTGCTCTTATTATTATCAATCTAACTCATATTATTAACCATATTATGCTTATATGATCGATAGAACGACAATTACTATACTTATTACTCTTATTATTATCAATCTAACTCATATTATTAGCCATATTACGCTTATATGATCGATAGAACGACAATTACTATACTTATTACACTCACTATTATCAATCTAACTCATATTATTAGCCACATTATGCTTATATGATCGATATAACGACAATTACTGTACTTACTACTCTTATTATTATCAATCTAACTCATATTATTAGCCATATTGTGCTTATATGAACGATAGAACGACAATTACTATACTTATTACACTCACTATTATCAATCTAACTCATATTATTAGCCATATTATGGTTATATGATCGATAGAACCACAATTACTATACTTATTACTCTTATTATTATCAATCTAACTCATATTATTAGCCATATTATGCTTATATGATCGATAGTACGACAATTACTATACTCATTACTTTTATTATTATCAATCTAACTCAATTATTAGCCATATTATGCTTACGTGGTCGATAGAACGACAATTACTATACTCATTACTCTTGTTATTATCTATCTAACTCATATTATCCGCCATATTATGCTTATATGATCCATATAACGACAATTACTGTACTTATTACTCTTATTATTATCAATCTGGCTCATATTATTAGCCATATTATGCAGATATGATCGATAGTACGACAATTACTATACACATTACTCTTATTATTATCAATCTAACTCCTATTATTAGCCATATTATACTTATGTGATCGATAGAACGACAATTACTATACTTATTACTCTTATTATTATCAATCTAACTCATATTATTAACCATATTATGCTTATATGATGAATAGAACGACAATTAGTATACTCATTACTCTTATTATTATCAATCTAACTCATATTATTAGCCATATTATGCTTATATGATCGATAGAACGACAATTACTATACTTATTACTCTTATTATTATCAATCTAACTCATGTTATTAGCAATATTATGCTTATATGATCGATATAACGACAATTACTGTACTTATTTCTCTTATTATTATCAATCTAACTCATATTATTAGCCAAATTATGCTTACATGATCGATATAATGACAATTACTATACTTATTACACTCACTATTATCAATCTAACTCATATTATTAGCCATATTATGGTTATATGACCGATAGTACGACAATTACTATACTCATTACTCTTATTATTATCAATCTAACTCATATTATTAGCCATATTATGCTTACATGATCGATATAACGACAATTACTATACTTATTACACTCACTATTATCATTTTAACTCATATTACTAGTCATATCATGGTTATATGACCGATAGTACGGCAATTACTATACTCATTACTCTTATTGTTATCAATCTAACTCATATTATTAACCATATTATGCAGATATGATCGATAGAACGACAATTACTATACTTATTGCTCTTATTATTATCAATCTAACTCATATTATTAGCCATATTATGCTTATATGATCGATAGAACCACAATTACTATACTCATTACTCTTATTATTATCAATCTAACTCATATTATTAGCACTATTATGCCTATATGATCGATAGAACCACAATTACTATACTTATTACGCTCAATATTATCAATCTAACTCATATTATTAGCCACATTATGCTTATATGATCGATATAACGACAATTACTGTACTTATTACTCTTATTATTATTAATCTAGCTCATATTATTAAGCATATTATGCAGATATGGTCGATTGAACGACAATTACTATACTTATTGCTCTTATTATTATCAATCTAACTCATATTATTAGCCATATTATGCTTATATGATCGATAGTACGACAATTACTATACTCATTGCTCTTATTATTATCAATCTATCTCATATTATTAGCCATATTATGCTTACATGATCGATATAACGACAATTACTATACTTATTACACTCACTATTATCAATCTAACTCATATTATTAGCGATATTGTGCTTTTATGATCGATAGAACGACAATTACTATACTTATTACACTCACTATTATCAATCTAACTCATATTATTAGCCATATTATGCTTATATGATCGATAGTACGACAATTACTATACTCATTGCTCTTATTATTATCAATCTAACTCATATTATTAACCATATTATGCTTATATGATCGATAGAACGACAATTACTATACTTATTACTCTTATTATTATCAATCTAACTCATATTATTAGCCATATTACGCTTATATGATCGACAGAACGACAATTACTATACTTATTACACTCACTATTATCAATCTAACTCATATTATTAGCCACATTATGCTTATATGATCGATATAACGACAATTACTGTACTTACTACTCTTATTATTATCAATCTAACTCATATTATTAGCCATATTATGCTTATATGATGAATAGAACGACAATTAGTATACTCATTACTCTTATTATTATCAATCTAACTCATATTATTAGCCATATTATGCTTACATGATCGATATAACGACAATTACTATACTTATTACTTTTATTATTATCAATCTAACTCAATTATTAGCCATATTATGCTTACGTGGTCGATAGAACGACAATTACTATACTCATTACTCTTGTTATTATCAATCTAACTCATATTATCCGCCATATTATGCTTATATGATCCATATAACGACAATTACTGTACTTATTACTCTTATTATTATCAATCTAGCTCATATTATTAGCCATATTATGCAGATATGATCGATAGTACGACAATTACTATACACATTACTCTTATTATTATCAATCTAACTCCTATTATTAGCCATATTATACTTATGTGATCGATAGAACGACAATTACTATACTTATTACTCTTATTATTATCAATCTAACTCATATTATTAACCATATTATGCTTATATGATCGATAGAACGACAATTACTATACTTATTACTCTTATTATTATCAATCTAACTCATATTATTAGCCATATTACGCTTATATGATCGATAGAACGACAATTACTATACTTATTACACTCACTATTATCAATCTAACTCATATTATTAGCCATATTATGCTTACATGATCGATATAACGACAATTACTATACTTATTACTTTTATTATTATCAATCTAACTCAATTATTAGCCATATTATGCTTACGTGGTCGATATAATGACAATTAGTATACTCATTACTCTTATTATTATCAATCTAACTCATATTATTAGCCATATTATGCTTATATGATCGATAGAACGACAATTACTATACTCATTACTCTTATTATTATCAATCTAACTCATGTTATTAGCAATATTATGCTCATATGATCGATATAACGACAATTACTGTACTTATTTCTCTTATTATTATCAATCTAACTCATATTATTAGCCAAATTATGCTTACATGATCGATATAATGACAATTACTATACTTATTACACTCACTATTATCATTCTAACTCATATTACTAGCCATATCATGGTTATATGACCGATAGTACGACAATTACTATACTTATTACACTCACTATTGTCAATCTAACTCATATTATTAGCCAGATTATGCTTATATGATCGATAGAACGACAATTACTATACTTATTACACTCACTATTATTATTCTAACTCATATTACTAGCCATATCATGGTCATATGACCGATAGTACGACAATTACTATACTCACTACTCTTATTATTATCAATCTAACTCATATTATTAGCCATATTATGCTTACATGATCGATATAACGACAATTACTATACTTATTACACTCACTATTATCATTCTAACTCATATTACTAGCCATATCATGGTTATATGACCGATAGTACGACAATTACTATACTTATTACACTCACTATTGTCAATCTAACTCATGTTATTAGCCAGATTATGCTTATATGATCGATAGAACGAAAATTACTATACTTATTACACTCACTATTATCATTCTAACTCATATTACTAGCCATATCATGGTCATATGACCGATAGTACGACAATTACTATACTCACTACTCTTATTATTATCAATCTAACTCATATTATTAGCCATATTATGCTTACATGATCGATATAACGACAATTACTATACTTATTACACTCACTATTATCGATCTAACTCATATTACTAGCCATATCATGCTTATATGATCGATAGTACGACAATTACTATACTCATTACTCTTATTATTATCAATCTAACTCATATTATTAACCATATTATGCTTATATGATCGATAGAACGACAATTACTATACTTATTACTCTTATTATTATCAATCTAACTCATATTATTAGCAATATTATGCTTATATGATCGATATAACGACAATTACTGTAGAAATTACTCTTATTATTATCAATCTAACTCATATTATTAGCGATATTGTGCTTATATGATCGATAGAACGACAATTACTATACTTATTACACTCACTATTATCAATCTAACTCATATTATTAGCCAGATTATGCTTATATGATCGATAGAACGACAATTACTATACTTATTACACTCACTATTATCAATCTAACTCATATTATTAGCCGTATTATGCTTATATGATCGATAGAACGACAATTACTATACCTATTACTCTTATTATTATCAATCTAACTCATATTATTAGCCATATTGTGCTTATATGATCGATATAACGACAATTACTGTACGTATTACTCTTATTATTATCAATCTAACTCATATTATTAGCGATATTGTGCTTTTATGATCGATAGAACGACAATTACTATACTTATTACACTCACTATTATCAATCTAACTCATATTATTAGCCATATTATGCTTATATGATCGATAGTACGACAATTACTATACTCATTGCTCTTATTATTATCAATCTAACTCATATTATTAGCCATATTATGCTTACATGATCGATATAACGACAATTACTATACTTATTACACTCACTATTATCATTCTAACTCATATTACTAGCCATATCATGGTTATATGACCGATAGTACGACAATTACTATACTCATTACTCTTATTATTATCAATCTAACTCATATTATTAGCGATATTGTGCTTATATGACGATAGAACGACAATTACGTTACTTATTACACTCACTATTATCAATCTAACTCATATTATCAGCCATATTATGGTTATATGACCGATAGAACGACAATTACTATACTTATTACTCTTATTATTATCAATCTGGCTCATATTATTAGCCAATTATGCAGATATGATCGATAGTACGACAATTACTATACTCATTACTCTTATTATTATCAATCTAACTCATATTATTAGCCATATTATGCTTATATGATCGATAGTACGTCAATTACTATACTCATTACTCTTACTATTATCAATCTAACTCATATTATTAGCGATATTATGCTTATATGATCGATAGAACGACAATTACTATACTTATTACGCTAACTATTATCAATCTAACTCATTTTATTAGCCACATTATGCTTATATGATCGATAGAACGACAATTACTATACTTATTACGCTCAATATTATCAATCTAACTCATATTATTAGCCACATTATGCTTATATGATCGATATAACGACAATTACTGTACTTATTACTCTTATTATTATTAATCTAGCTCATATTATTAAGCATATTATGCAGATATGGTCGATTGAACGACAATTACTATACTTATTGCTCTTATTATTATCAATCTAACTCATATTATTAGCCATATTATGCTTATATGATCGATAGTACGACAATTACTATACTCATTGCTCTTATTATTATCAATCTATCTCATATTATTAGCCATATTATGCTTACATGATCGATATAACGACAATTACTATACTTATTACACTCACTATTATCAATCTAACTCATATTATTAGCGATATTGTGCTTTTATGATCGATAGAACGACAATTACTATACTTATTACACTCACTATTATCAATCTAACTCATATTATTAGCCATATTATGCTTATATGATCGATAGTACGACAATAACTATACTCATTGCTCTTATTGTTATCAATCTAACTCATATTATTAACCATATTATGCTTATATGATCGATAGAACGACAATTACTATACTTATTACTCTTATTATTATCAATCTAACTCATATTATTAGCCATATTACGCTTATATGATCGATAGAACGACAATTACTATACTTATTACACTCACTATTATCAATCTAACTCATATTATTAGCCACATTATGCTTATATGATCGATATAACGACAATTACTGTACTTACTACTCTTATTATTATCAATCTAACTCATATTATTAGCCATATTGTGCTTATATGAACGATAGAACGACAATTACTATACTTATTACACTCACTATTATCAATCTAACTCATATTATTAGCCATATTATGGTTATATGATCGATAGAACCACAATTACTATACTTATTACTCTTATTATTATCAATCTAACTCATATTATTAGCCATATTATGCTTATATGATCGATAGTACGACAATTACTATACTCATTACTTTTATTATTATCAATCTAACTCAATTATTAGCCATATTATGCTTACGTGGTCGATAGAACGACAATTACTATACTCATTACTCTTGTTATTATCAATCTAACTCATATTATCCGCCATATTATGCTTATATGATCCATATAACGACAATTACTGTACTTATTACTCTTATTATTATCAATCTGGCTCATATTATTAGCCATATTATGCAGATATGATCGATAGTACGACAATTACTATACACATTACTCTTATTATTATCAATCTAACTCCTATTATTAGCCATATTATGCTTATATGATGAATAGAACGACAATTAGTATACTCATTACTCTTATTATTATCAATCTAACTCATATTATTAGCCATATTATGCTTATATGATCGATAGAACGACAATTACTATACTTATTACTCTTATTATTATCAATCTAACTCATGTTATTAGCAATATTATGCTTATATGATCGATATAACGACAATTACTGTACTTATTTCTCTTATTATTATCAATCTAACTCATATTATTAGCCAAATTATGCTTACATGATCGATATAATGACAATTACTATACTTATTACTCTCACTATTATCAATCTAACTCATATTATTAGCCATATTATGGTTATATGACCGATAGTACGACAATTACTATACTCATTACTCTTATTATTATCAATCTAACTCATATTATTAGCCATATTATGCTTACATGATCGATATAACGACAATTACTATACTTATTACACTCACTATTATCATTTTAACTCATATTACTAGTCATATCATGGTTATATGACCGATAGTACGGCAATTACTATACTCATTACTCTTATTGTTATCAATCTAACTCATATTATTAACCATATTATGCAGATATGATCGATAGAACGACAATTACTATACTTATTGCTCTTATTATTATCAATCTAACTCATATTATTAGCCATATTATGCTTATATGATCGATAGAACCACAATTACTATACTCATTACTCTTATTATTATCAATCTAACTCATATTATTAGCACTATTATGCCTATATGATCGATAGAACCACAATTACTATACTTATTACGCTCAATATTATCAATCTAACTCATATTATTAGCCACATTATGCTTATATGATCGATATAACGACAATTACTGTACTTATTACTCTTATTATTATTAATCTAGCTCATATTATTAAGCATATTATGCAGATATGGTCGATTGAACGACAATTACTATACTTATTGCTCTTATTATTATCAATCTAACTCATATTATTAGCCATATTATGCTTATATGATCGATAGTACGACAATTACTATACTCATTGCTCTTATTATTATCAATCTATCTCATATTATTAGCCATATTATGCTTACATGATCGATATAACGACAATTACTATACTTATTACACTCACTATTATCAATCTAACTCATATTATTAGCGATATTGTGCTTTTATGATCGATAGAACGACAATTACTATACTTATTACTCTTATTATTATCAATCTAACTCATATTATTAGCCATATTACGCTTATATGATCGACAGAACGACAATTACTATACTTATTACACTCACTATTATCAATCTAACTCATATTATTAGCCACATTATGCTTATATGATCGATATAACGACAATTACTGTACTTACTACTCTTATTATTATCAATCTAACTCATATTATTAGCCATATTATGCTTATATGATGAATAGAACGACAATTAGTATACTCATTACTCTTATTATTATCAATCTAACTCATATTATTAGCCATATTATGCTTACATGATCGATATAACGACAATTACTATACTTATTACTTTTATTATTATCAATCTAACTCAATTATTAGCCATATTATGCTTACGTGGTCGATAGAACGACAATTACTATACTCATTACTCTTGTTATTATCAATCTAACTCATATTATCCGCCATATTATGCTTATATGATCCATATAACGACAATTACTGTACTTATTACTCTTATTATTATCAATCTAGCTCATATTATTAGCCATATTATGCAGATATGATCGATAGTACGACAATTACTATACACATTACTCTTATTATTATCAATCTAACTCCTATTATTAGCCATATTATACTTATGTGATCGATAGAACGACAATTACTATACTTATTACTCTTATTATTATCAATCTAACTCATATTATTAACCATATTATGCTTATATGATGAATAGAACGACAATTAGTATACTCATTACTCTTATTATTATCAATCTAACTCATATTATTAGCCATATTATGCTTATATGATCGATAGAACGACAATTACTATACTCATTACTCTCATTATTATCAATCTAACTCATGTTATTAGCAATATTATGCTCATATGATCGATATAACGACAATTACTGTACTTATTTCTCTTATTATTATCAATCTAACTCATATTATTAGCCAAATTATGCTTACATGATCGATATAATGACAATTACTATACTTATTACACTCACTATTATCAATCTAACTCATATTATTAGCCATATTATGGTTATATGACCGATAGTACGACAATTACTATACTCATTACTCTTATTATTATCAATCTAACTCATATTATTAGCCATATTATGCTTACATGATCGATATAACGACAATTACTATACTTATTACACTCACTATTATCATTTAACTCATATTACTAGTCATATCATGGTTATATGACCGATAGAACGACAATTACTATACTTATTATTCTTATTATTATCAATCTAACTCATATTATTAGCCATATTATGCTTACATGATCGATATAACGACAATTACTATACTTATTACACTCACTATTATCATTCTAACTCATATTACTAGCCATATCATGGTTATATGACCGATAGTACGACAATTACTATACTTATTACACTCACTATTGTCAATCTAACTCATATTATTAGCCAGATTATGCTTATATGATTGATAGAACGACAATTACTATACTTATTACACTCACTATTATCAATCTAACTCATATTATTAGCCGTATTATGCTTATATGATCGATAGAACGACAATTACTATACTTATTACTCTTATTATTATCAATCTAACTCATATTATTAGCCATATTATGCTTATATGATCGATATAACGACAATTACTGTACTTATTACTCTGATTATTATCAATCTAACTCATTCTATTAGCGATATTGTGCTTTTATGATCGATAGAACGACAATTACTATACTTATTACACTCACTATTATCAATCTAACTCATATTATTAGCCATATTATGCTTATATGATCGATAGTACGACAATTACTATACTCATTGCTCTTATTATTATCAATCTAACTCATATTATTAGCCATATTATGCTTACATGATCGATATAACGACAATTACTATACTTATTACACTCACTATTATCAATCTAACTCATATTACTAGCCATATCATGCTTATATGATCGATAGTACGACAATTACTATACTCATTACGCTTATTATTATCAATCTAACTCATATTATTAACCATATTATGCTTATATGATCGATAGAACGACAATTACTATACTTATTACACTTATTATTATCAATGTAACTCATATTATTAACCATAAGATGCTCCCGTTATCAATAGAAAGATATTTATTGTACTTATTATTCTTATTATTATCAATCTAGCATATGTTATTCGCCGTTTTATGCTGCTATTATCGGTGGAACGATAATTATCGTACTTACTACTGTTATTATTATCAATGTAACTGATAATATTAACCATATGATGCTCCTTTTATCGATAGAAAGATAATTATTGTACATATTACTCTTATTAATATCAATATAACTCCATTTAATAACCATATTATGATCCTATTATGGATAGAACGACAATTATTGTATTTGTTACTCTTATTATTATCAATATAACTTGTATTATTACCAATATTATGCTGCTATTATCTAGTGAACGATAATTATTTTATTTATTACTCTTATTATTATCAATATAACTTGTATTATTACCAATATTATGCGGCTATTATCTAGTGAACGATAATTTTTGTACTTATTACTCTTATTATTATCAAAATAACTCCATTTAATAACCATATTATGCTCCTATTATCGATGGAACGATAGTTATTGTACTTATTAAACTTATTATTATCAATGTAACTCATATTATTAACCATAAGATGCTCCCGTTATCAATAGAAAAATATTTATTGTACTTATTATTCTTATTATTATCAATCTAGCATATGTTATTCGCCGTTTTATGCTACTATTATCGATGGAACGATAATTATCGTACTTACTACTGTTATTATTATCAATGTAACTAATAATATTAACCATATGATGCTCCTTTTATCGATAGAAAGATAATTATTGTACATATTACTCTTATTAATATTAATATAACTCCATTTAATAACCATATTATGATCCTATTATGGATAGAACGACAATTATTGTATTTATTACTCTTATTATTATCAATATAACTTGTATTATTACCAATATTATGCTGCTATTATCTAGTGAACGGTAATTATTGTACTTATTACTCTCATTATTATCAATATAGCTTGTATTATTACCAATACTATGCTGCTATTATCGATGGAACGGTAATTATTGTACTTATTACTCTTATTATTATCAATATAACTTGTATTATTACCAATACTATGCTGCTATTATCTATGGAACGATAATTATTGTACTTATTACTCTTATTATTATCAATGTAACTGATAATATTAACCATATGATGCGCCTTTTATAGATAGAACGATAATTATTGTACATATTACTCTTATTATTATCAATATAACTCCATTTAATAACCATATTATGATCCTATTATGGATAGAACGATAATTATTGTACTTATTACTCTTATTATTATCAATATAGCTTGCATTATTACCAATATTATGCTGCTATTAACGATGGAGCGATAATTATCATACTTACTACTCTTATTATCAATGTAACTAATAATATTAACCATATGATGCTCCTTTTATCGATAGAAAGATAATTATTGTACTTATTACTCTTATGATTATCAATATTACTTGTATTATTACCAATATTATGCTGCTATTATCTAGTGAACTATAATTTTTGTACTTCTTACTCATATTATTATCAATATAACTCCACTTAATAACCATATTATGATCCTATTATGGATAGAACGATAATTATTGTACTTATTACTCTTATTATTATCAATATAACTTGTATTATTACCAATATTATGCTGCTATAATCGATGGAACGATAATTACTGTACATATTACTCTTATTATTATCAATGTAACTCATATTGTTAACCATATGATGCTCCTGTTATCGATAGTACGATAATTATTGTACATATTACTCTTATTATTATCAATATAACTTGTATTATTACCAATATTATGCTGCTATTGTCGATAGAACGATAATTATTGTACTTATTACTCTTATTATTATCAATATAACTTGTATTATTACCAATATTACGATGCTATTATCGATGGAACGATAATTATTGTACTTATTACTCTTATTATTATCAATGTAACTGATAATATTAACCATATGATGCTCCTTTTATCGATAGAAAGATAATTATTGTACTTATTACTCTTATGATTGTCAATATTACTTGTATTATTACCAATATTATGCTGCTATTATCTAGTGAACTATAATTTTTGTACTTATTACTCATATAATTATCAATATAACTCCATTTAATAACCATATTATGATCCTATTATGGATAGAACGATAATTATTGTACTTATTACTCTTATTATTATCAATATAACTTGTATTATTACCAATATTATGCTGCTATAATCGATGGAACGATACTTACTGTACATATTACTCTTATTATTATCAATATAACTTGTATTATAACCAATATTACGCTGCTATTATCTAGTGAACGATAATTATTGTACTTATTACTCTTATTATTATCAATATAGCTTGCATTATTACCAATATTATGCTGCTTTTATCGATGGAACGATAATTATCGTACTTACTACTCTTATTATTATCAATGTAACTGATAATATTAACCATATGATGCTCCTTTTATCGATAGAAAGATAATTATTGTACATATTACTCTTATTAATATCAATATAACTCCATTTAATAACCATATTATGATCCTATTATGGATAGAACGACAATTATTGTATTTATTACTCTTATTATTATCAATATAACTTGTATTATTACCAATATTATGCTGCTATTATCTAGTGAACGGTAATTATTGTACTTATTACTCTCATTATTATCAATATAGCTTGTATTATTACCAATACTATGCGGCTATTATCGATGGAACGGTAATTATTGTACTTATTACTCTTATTATTATCAATATAACTTGTATTATTACCAATACTATGCTGCTATTAACGATGGAACGGTAAATATTGTACTTATTACTCTTATTATTATCAATATAACTTGTATTATTATCAATATTATGCTGCTATTGTCTATGGAACGATAATTATTGTACTTATTACTCTTATTATTATCAATGTAACTGATAATATTAACCATATGATGCGCCTTTTATAGATAGAACGATAATTATTGTACATATTACTCTTATTATTATCAATATAACTCCATTTAGTAAGCATATTATGATCCTATTATGGATAGAACGATAATTATTGTACTTATTACTCTTATTATTATCAATATAACTTGTATTATTACCAATATTATGCTGCTATAATCGATGGAACGATAATTACTGTACATATTACTCTTATTATTATCAATGTAACTCATATTGTTAACCATATGATGCTCCTGTTATCGATAGTACGATAATTATTGTACATATTACTCTTATTATTATCAATATAACTTGTATTATTACCAATATTATGCTGCTGTTGTCGATAGAACGATAATTATTGTACTTATTACTCTTATTATTATCAATGTAACTGATAATATTAACCATATGATGAGCCTTTTATAGATAGAACGATAATTATTGTACATATTACTCTTATTATTATCAATATAATTCCATTTAATAACCATATTATGATCCTATTATGGATAGAACGATAATTATTGTACTTATTACTCTTATTATTATCAATATAGCTTGCATTATTACCAATATTATGCTGCTATTAACGATGGAGCAATAATTATCATACTTACTACTCTTATTATCAATGTAACTGATAATATTAACCATATGATGCTCCTTTTATCGATAGAAAGATAATTATTGTACTTATTACTCTTATGATTATCAATATTACTTGTATTATTACCAATATTATGCTGCTATTATCTAGTGAACTATAATTTTTGTACTTCTTACTCATATTATTATCAATATAACTCCATTTAATAACCATATTATGATCCTATTATGGATAGAACGATAATTATTGTACTTATTACTCTTATGATTATCAATATAACTTGTATTATAACCAATATTACGCTGCTATTATCTAGTGAACGATAATTATTGTACTTATTACTCTTATTATTATCAATATAGCTTGCATTATTACCAATATTATGCTGCTTTTATCGATGGAACGATAATTATCGTACTTACTACTCTTATTATTATCAATGTAACTGATAATATTAACCATATGATGCTCCTTTTATCGATAGAAAGATAATTATTGTACTTATTACTCTTATGATTATCAATATTACTTGTATTATTACCAATATTATGCTGCTGTTATCTAGTGAACTATAATTTTTGTACTCATTACTCATATTATTATCAATATAACTCTATTTAATAACCATATTATGCTCTTATTATCGATAGAACGATAATTATTGTACTTATTACTCTTATAATTATCAATGTAACTCATATTATTAACCATAAGATGCTCCCGTTATCAATAGAAAGATATTTATTGTACTTATTATTCTTATTATTATCAACCTAGCATATGTTATTCGCCGTTTTATGCTCCTATTATCGATAGAACGATAATTATTGTACTTAATGCTCTTATTATTATCAATATAACTTGTATTATTACCAATATTATGCTGCTATTATCTCGTGAACGATAATTATTGTACTTATTAATCTTATTATTATCAATATAGCTTGTATTATTACCAATACTATGCTGCTATTATCTAGTGAACGATAATTATTGTACTTATTACTCTTATTATTATCAATATAACTTGTATTATTACCAACATTATGATGCTATTGTCGATACAACGATAATTGTTGTACTTATTACTCTTATTATTAAGAACATAACTCCACTTAATAACCATATTATGATCCTATTATGGATAGAACGATAATTATTTTACTTATTACTCTTATTATTATCAACATAACTTGTATTATTACCAATATTACGCTGCTATTATCTAGTGAACGATAATTTTTGTACTTATTACTCTTATTATTATCAAAATAACTCCATTCAATAACCATATTATGCTCCTATTATCGATGGAACGATAGTTATTGTACTTATTACACTTATTATTATCAATGTAACTCATATTATTAACCATAAGATGCTCCCGTTATCAATAGAAAGATATTTATTGTACTTATTATTGTTATTATTATCAATCTAGCATATGTTATTCGCCGTTTTATGCTGCTATTATCGATGGAACGATAATTATCGTACTTACTACTGTTATTATTATCAATGTAACTGATAATATTAACCATATGATGCTCCTTTTATCGATAGAAAGATAATTATTGTACATATTACTCTTATTAATATCAATATAACTCCATTTAATAACCATATCATGATCCTATTATGGATAGAACGACAATTATTGTATTTATTACTCTTATTATTATCAATATAACTTGTATTATTACCAATACTATGCTGCTATTATCGATGGAACGGTAAATATTGTACTTATTACTCTTATTATTATCAATATAACTTGTATTATTACCAATATTATGCTGCTATTATCTAGTGAACGGTAATTATTGTACTTATTACTGTCATTATTATCAATATAGCTTGTATTATTACCAATACTATGCTGCTATTATCGATGAAACGGTAATTATTGTACTTATTACTCCTATTATTATCAATATAACTTGTATTATTACCAATACTATGCTGCTATTATCGATGGAACGGTAAATATTGTACTTGTTACTCTTATTATTATCAATATAACTTGTATTATTACCAATATTATGCTGCTATTATCGATGGAACGATAATTATTGTACTTATTACTCTTATTATTATCAATGTAACTGATAATATTAACCATATGATGCGCCTTTTATAGATAGAACGATAATTATTGTACATATTACTCTTACTATTATCAATATAACTCCATTTGATAACCATATTATGATCCTATTATGGATAGAACGACAATTATTGTATTTATTACTCTTATTATTATCAATATAACTTGTATTATTACCAATATTATGCTGCTATTATCTAGTGAACGGTAATTATTGTACTTACTACTCTTATTATTATCAATATAACTTGTATTATTACCAATACTATGCTGCTATTATCGATGGAACGGTAAATATTGTACTTATTACTCTTATTATTATCAATGTAACTTGTATTATTACCAATATTATGCTGCTATTATCGATGGAACGATAATTATTGCACTTATTACTCTTATTATTATCAATGTAACTGATAATATTAACCATATGATGCGCCTTTTATAGATAGAACGATAATTATTGTACATATTACTCTTATTAATATCAATATAACTCCATTTAATAACCATATTATGATCCTATTATGGATAGAACGACAATGATTGTATATATTACTCTTATTATTATCAATATAACTTGTATTATTACCAATATTATGCTGCTATTATCTAGTGAACGGTAATTATTGTACTTATTACTCTCATTATTATCAATATAGCTTGTATTATTACCAATACTATGCTGCTATTATCGATGGAACGGTAATTATTGTACTTATTACTCCTATTATTATCAATATAACTTGTATTATTACCAATACTATGCTGCTATTATCGAGGGAACAGTAAATATTGTACTTATTACTCTTATTATTATCAATATAACTTGCATTATTACCAATATTATGCTCCTATTAACGATGGAGCGATAATTATCATACTTACTGCTCTTATTATCAATGTAACTGATAATGTTAACCATATGATGCTCCTTTTATCGATAGAAAGATAATTATTGTACTTATTACTCTTATGATTATCAATGTTACTTGTATTTTTACCAATATTATGCTGCTATTATCTAGTGAACTATAATTTTTGTACTTATTACTCATATTATTATCAATATAACTCCATTTAATAACCATATTATGATCCTATTATGGATAGAACGATAATTATTGTACTTATTACTCTTATTATTATCAATATAACTTGTATTATTACCAACATTATGCTGCTATAATCGATGGAACGATAATTACTGTACATATTACTCTTATTATTATCAATGTAACTCATATTATTAACCATATGATGCTCCTGTTATCGATAGTACGATAATTATTGTACATATTACTCTTATTATTATCAATATAACTTGTATTATTACCAATATTATGCTGCTATTGTCGATAGAACGATAATTATTGTACTTATTACTCTTATTATTATCAATATAACTTGTATTATTACCAATATTATGCTGCTATTATCGATGGAACGATAATTATTGTACTCATTACTCTTGTTATTATCAATGTAACTGATAATATTAACCATATGATGCTCCTTTTATAGATAGAACGATAGTTATTGTACTTATTACTCTTATTATTATCAATATAACTTGTATTATTACCAATATTATGCTGCTATTATCTAGTGAACGATAATTTTTGTACTTTTTACTCTTATTATTATGAATATAACTCAATTTAATAACCATATTATGATCCTATTATGGATAGAACGATAATTATTGTACTTATTACTCTTATTATTATCAATATAACTTGTATTATTACCAATACTATGCTGCTATAATCGATGGAACGATAATTACTGTACATATTACTCTTATTATTATCAATGTAACTCATATTATTAACCATATGATGCTACTGTTATCGATAGTACGATAATTATTGTACGTATTACTCTTATTATTATCAATATAACTTGTATTATTACCAATATTATGCTGCTATTATCGATGGAACGATAATTATTGTACTTATTACTCTTATTAATATCAATATAACTCCATTTAATAACCATATTATGATCCTATTATGGATAGAACGATAATTATTGTACTTATTACTCTTATTATTATCAATATAGCTTGCATTATTGCCAATATTATGCTGCTATTATCGATGGAACGATAATTATCGTACTTACTACTCTTATTATTATCAATATAACTTGTATTATTACCAATATTATGCTGCTATTATCTAGTGAACGGTAATTATTGTACTTATTACTCTCATTATTATCAATATAGCTTGTATTATTACCAATACTATGCTGCTATTATCGATGGAACGGTAATTATTGTACTTATTACTCTTATTATTATCAATATAACTTGTATTATTACCAATACTATGCTGCTATTATCGACGGAACGGTAAATATTGTACTTATTACTCTTATTATTATCAATATAACTTGTATTATTACCAATATTATGCTGCTATTATCGATGGAACGATAATTATTGCACTTATTACTCTTATTATTATCAATGTAACTGATAATATTAACCATATGATGCGCCTTTTATAGATAGAACGATAATTATTGTACATATTACTCTTATTAATATCAATATAACTCCATTTAATAACCATATTATGATCCTATTATGGATAGAACGACAATTATTGTATTTATTACTCTTATTATTATCAATATAACTTGAATTATTACCAATATTATGCTGCTTATTGTCGATAGAACGATAATTATTGTACTTACTACTCTTATTATTAACAACATAACTCCATTTAATAACCATATTATGATCCTATTATCGATAGAACGATAATTATTGTACTTATTACTCTTATTATTATCAATATAACTTGTATTATTACCAATATTATGCTGCTATTATCTAGTGAACGGTAATTATTGTACTTATTACTCTCATTATTATCAATATAGCTTGTATTATTACCAATACTATGCTGCTATTATCGATAGAACGATAATTATTGTACATATTACCCTTATTAATATCAATATAACTCCATTTAATTACCATATTATGATCCTATTATGGATAGAACGATAATTATTGTACTTATTACTCTTATTATTATCAATATAGCTTGCATTATTGCCAATATTATGCTGCTATTATCGATGGAACGATAATTATCGTACTTACTACTCTTATTATTATCAATATAACTTGTATTATTACCAATATTATGCTGCTATTATCGATGGAACGATAATTATTGTACTTATTACTCTTATTAATATCAATATAACTCCATTTAATAACCATATTATGATCCTATTATGGATAGAACGATAATTATTGTATTTATTACTCTTATTATTATCAATATAACTTGTATTATTACCAATATTATGCTGCTATTATCTAGTGAACGGTAATTATTGTACTTATTACTCTCATTATTATCAATATAGCTTGTATTATTACCAATACTATGCTGCTATTATCGATGGAACGGTAATTATTGTACTTATTACTCTTATTATTATCAATATAACTTGTATTATTACCAATACTATGCTGCTATTATCGACGGAACGGTAAATATTGTACTTATTACTCTTATTATTATCAATATAACTTGTATTATTACCAATATTATGCTGCTATTATCGATGGAACGATAATTATTGCACTTATTACTCTTATTATTATCAATGTAACTGATAATATTAACCATATGATGCGCCTTTTATAGATAGAACGTTAATTATTGTACATATTACTCTTATTAATATCAATATAACTCCATTTAATAACCATATTATGATCCTATTATGGATAGAACGACAATTATTGTATTTATTACTCTTATTATTATCAATATAACTTGTATTATTACCAATATTATGCTGCTATTATCTAGTGAACGGTAATTATTGTACTTATTACTCTCATTATTATCAATATAGCTTGTATTATTACCAATACTATGCTGCTATTATCGATGGAACGGTAATTATTGTACTTATTACTCCTATTATTATCAATATAACTTGTATTATTACCAATATTATGCTGCTTATTGTCGATAGAACGATAATTATTGTACTTACTACTCTTATTATTAACAACATAACTCCATTTAATAACCATATTATGATCCTATTATCGATAGAACGATAATTATTGTACTTATTACTCTTATTATTATCAATACAGCTTGTATTATTACCAATATTATGCTGCTATAATCGATGGAACGATAATTACTGTACATATTACTCTTATTATTATCAATGTAACTCATATTATTAACCATATGATGCTCCTGTTATCGATAGTACGATAATTATTGTACGTATTACTCTTATTATTATCAATATAACTTGTATTATTACCAATATTATGCTGCTATTGTCGATAGAACGATAATTATTGTACTTATTACTC
>NW_027473807.1:94345-143700 GCF_050947335.1 Megachile rotundata
ACTTGATTATTACCAATATTATGCTGCTATTATCTAGTGAACTATAATTTTTGTACATATTACTCATATTATTATCAATATAACTCCATTTAATAACCATATTATGCCCCTATTATCGATAGAACGATAATTATTGTACTTATTACTCTTATTATTATTAATATAGCTTGTATTATTACCAATATTATGCTGCTATTATCGATAGAACGATAATTATTGTACTTATTACTCTTATTATTATCAATGTAACTGATAATATTAACCATATGATGCTCCTTTTATAATAGAACGATAATTATTGTACATATTACCCATATTAATATCAATATAACTCCATTTAATAACCATATTATGATCCGATTATGGATAGAACGATAATTATGTATATATTAGTCTTATTATTATCAATATAACTTGTATTATTACCAATATTATGCTGCTATTATCTAGTGAACTATATTTTTGTACTTATTACTCATATTATTATCAATATAACTCCATTTAATAACCATATTATGCCCCTATTATCGATAGAACGATAATTATTGTACTTATTACTCTTATTATTATTAATAGCTTGTATTATTACAATATTATGCTGCTATTATCGATAGGACGATAATTATTGTACTTAATACACTTATTATTATCAATATAGCTTGCATTATTACCAATATTGTGCTGCTATTATCGATGGAACGATAATTATTGTACTTATTACTCTTATTATTATCAATGTAACTGATAATATTAACCATATGATGCTCCTTTTATCGAAAGAAGATAATTATTGTACTTATACTCTTATGATTGTCAATATTACTTGTATTAATACCAATATTATGCTGCTATTATCTAGTGAACTATAATTTTATGTACTTATTACTCATATTATTATCAATATAACTCCATTTAATAACCATATTATGATCCTATTATGGAGTAGAACGATAATTATTGTACTTATTACTCTTATTATTATCAATATAACTTGTATTATTACCACTATTATGCTGCTATAATCGATGGAACGATACTTACTGTACATATTACTCTTATTATTATCAATATAACTTGTATTATAACCAATATTACGCTGCTATTATCTAGTGAACGATAATTATTGTACTTATTACTCTTATTATTATCAATATAGCTTGCATTATTACCAATAGTATGCTGCTTTTATCGATGGAACGATAATTATCGTACTTACTACTGTTATTATTATCAATGTAACTGATAATATTAACCATATGATGCTCCTTTTATCGATAGAAAGATAATTATTGTACATATTACTCTTATTAATATCAATATAACTCCATTTAATAACCATATTATGATCCTATTATGGATAGAACGACAATTATTTTATTTATTACTCTTATTATTATCAATATAACTTGTATTATTACCAATACTATGCTGCTATTATCGATGGAACGGTAAAGATTGTACTTATTACTCTTATTATTATCAATATAACTTGTATTATTACCAATATTATGCTGCTATTATCTAGTGAACGGTAATTATTGTACTTATTACTGTCTTTATTATCAATATAGCTTGTATTATTACCAATACTATGCTGCTATTTCGATGGAACGGTAATTATTGTACTTAGTACTCCTATTATTATCAATATAACTTGTATTATTACCAATACTATGCTGCTATTATCGATGGAACGGTAAATATTGTACTTGTTACTCTTATTATTATCAATATAACTTGTATTATTACAATATTATGCTGCTATTATCGATGGAACGATAATTATTGTACTTATTACTCTTATTATTATCAATGTAACTGATAATATTAACCATATGATGCGCCTTTTATAGATAGAACGATAATTATTGTACATATTACTCTTACTATTATCAATATAACTCCATTTGATAACCATATTATGATCCTATTATGGATAGAACGACAATTATTGTATTTATTACTCTTATTATTATCAATATAACTTGTATTATTACCAATATTATGCTGCTATTATCTAGTGGAACGGTAATTATTGTACTTATTACTCTTATTATTATCAATATAACTTGTATTATTACCAATACTATGCTGCTATTATCGATGGAACGGTAAATATTGTACTTATTACTCTTATTATTATCAATGTAACTTGTATTATTACCAATATTATGCTGCTATTATCGATGGAACGATAATTATTGCACTTATTACTCTTATTATTATCAATGTAACTGATAATATTAACCATATGATGCGCCTTTTATAGATAGAACGATAATTATTGTACATATTACTCTTATTATATCAATATAACTCCATTTAATAACCATATTATGATCCTATTATGGATAGAACGACAATGATTGTATTTATTACTCTTATTATTATCAATATAACTTGTATTATTACCAATATTATGCTGCTATTATCTAGTGAACGGTAATTATTGTACTTATTACTCTCATTATTATCATATAGCTTGTATTATTACCAATACTATGCTGCTATTATCGATGGAACGGTAATTATTGTACTTATTACTCCTATTATTATCAATATAGCTTGTATTATTACCAATACTATGCTGCTATTATCGAGGAACAGTAAATATTGTACTTATTACTCTTATTATTATCAATATAACTTGCATTATTACCAATATTATGCTCCTATTAACGATGGAGCGATAATTATCATACTTACTGCTCTTATTATCAAGGTAACTGATAATGTTAACCATATGATGCTCCTTTTATCGATAGAAAGATAATTATTGTACTTATTACTCTTATGATTATCAATGTTACTTGTATTTTTACCAATATTATGCTGCTATTATCTAGTGAACTATAATTTTTGTACTTATTACTCATATTATTATCAATATAACTCCATTTAATAACCATATTATGATCCTATTATGGATAGAACGATAATTATTGTATTTATTACTCTTATTATTATCAATATAACTTGTATTATTACCAATATTATGCTGCTATTATCGATGGAACGATAATTATTGTACTTATTACTCTTATTATTATCAATATAACTTCATTTAATAACCATATTATGATCCTATTATGGATAGAACGATAATTATTGTACTTATTACTCTTATTATTATCAATATAACTTGTGTTATTACCAATATTATGCTGCTATTATCTAGTGAACGAAAATTTTTGTACTTATACTCATATTATTATCAATATAACTCCATTTAATAACCATATTATGATCCGATTATGGATAGAACGATAATTATTGTACTTATTACTCTTATTATTATCAATATAACTTGTATTATTACCAATATTATGCTGCTATAATCGATGGGAACGATAATTACTGTACATATTACTCTTATTATTATCAATGTAACTCATATTATTAACCCATATGATGCTCCTGTTATCGATAGTACGATAATTATTGTACATATTACTCTTATTATTATCAATATAACTTGTATTATTACCAATATTATGCTGCTATTATCTAGTGAACTATAATTTTTGTACATATTACTCATATTATTATCAATATAACTCCATTTAATAACCATATTATGCCCCTATTATCGATAGAACGATAATTATTGTACTTATTACTCTTATTAGTATTAATATAGCTTGTATTATTACCAATATTATGCTGCTATTATCGATAGAACGATAATTATTGTACTTATTACTCTTATTATTATCAATTGTAACTGATAATATAACATATGATGCTCCTTTTATAAATAGAACGATAATTATTGTACATATTACCCATATTAATATCAATATAACTCCATTTAATAACCATATTATGATCCGATTATGGATAGTAACGATAATTATTGTATATATTAGTCTTATTATTATCAATATAACTTGTATTATTACAATATTATGCTGCTATTATCTAGTGAACTATAATTTTTGTACTTATTACTCATATTATTATCAATATAACTCCATTTAATAACCATATTATGCCCCTATTATCGATAGAACGATAATTATTGTACTTATTACTCTTATTATTATTAATATAGCTTGTATTATTACCAATATTATGCTGCTATTATCGATAGGACGATAATTATTGTACTTATTACACTTATTATTATCAATATAGCTTGCATTATTACCAATATTGTGCTGCTATTATCGATGGAACGATAATTATTGTACTTATTACTCATATTATTATCAATATAACTCCATTTAATAACCATATTATGATCCTATTATGGATAGAACGATAATTATTGTACTTATTACTCTTATTATTATCAATATAACTTGTATTATTACCAATATTATGCTGCTATAATCGATGGAACGATACTTACTGTACATATTACTCTTATTATTATCAATATAACTTGTATTATAACCAATATTACGCTGCTATTATCTAGTGAACGATAATTATTGTACTTATTACTCTTATTATTATCAATATAGCTTGCATTATTACCAATATTATGCTGCTTTTATCGATGGAACGATAATTATCGTACTTACTACTGTTATTATTATCAATGTAACTGATAATATTAACCATATGATGCTCCTTTTATCGATAGAAAGATAATTATTGTACATATTACTCTTATTAATATCAATATAACTCCATTTAATAACCATATTATGATCCTATTATGGATAGAACGACAATTATTTTATTTATTACTCTTATATTATCAATATAACTTGTATTATTACCAATACTATGCTGCTATTATCGATGGAACGGTAAAGATTGTACTTATTACTCTTATTATTATCAATATAACTTGTATTATTACCAATATTATGCTGCTATTATCTAGTGAACGGTAATTATTGTACTTATTACTGTCATTATTATCAATATAGCTTGTATTATTACCAAAACTATGCGGCTTTTATCGATGGAACGGTAATTATTGTACTTAGTACTCCTATTATTATCAATATAACTTGTATTATTACCAATACTATGCTGCTATTATCGATGGAACGGTAAATTATTGTACTTGTTACTCTTATTATTATCAATATAACTTGTATTATTACCAATATTATGCTGCTATTATCGATGGAACGATAATTATTGTACTTATTACTCTTATTATTATCATTGTAACTGATAATATTAACCATATGATGCGCCTTTTATAGATAGAACGATAATTATTGTACATATTACTCTTACTATTATCAATTATAAACTCCATTTGATAACCATATTATGATCCTATTATGGATAGAACGACAATTATTGTATTTATTACTCTTATTATTATCAATATAACTTGTATTATTACCAATATTATGCTGCTATTATCTAGTGAACGGTAATTATTGTACTTATTACTCTTATTATTATCAATATAACTTGTATTATTACCAATACTATGCTGCTATTATCGATGGAACGGTAAATATTGTACTTATTACTCTTATTATTATCAATGTAACTTGTATTATTACCAATATTATGCTGCTATTATCGATGGAACGATAATTATTGCACTTATTACTCTTATTATTATCAATGTAACTGATAATATTAACCATATGATGCGCCTTTTATAGATAGAACGATAATTATTGTACATATTACTCTTATTAATATCAATATAACTCCATTTAATAACCATATTATGATCCTATTATGGATAGAACGACAATGATTGTATTTATTACTCTTATTATTATCAATATAACTTGTATTATTACCAATATTATGCTGCTATTATCTAGTGAACGGTAATTATTGTACTTATTACTCTCATTATTATCAATATAGCTTGTATTATTACCAATACTATGCTGCTATTATCGATGGAACGGTAATTATTGTACTTATTACTCCTATTATTATCAATATAGCTTGTATTATTACCAATACTATGCTGCTATTATCGAGGGAACAGTAAATATTGTACTTATTACTCTTATTATTATCAATATAACTTGCATTATTACCAATATTATGCTCCTATTAACGATGGAGCGATAATTATCATACTTACTGCTCTTATTATCAATGTAACTGATAATGTTAACCATATGATGCTCCTTTTATCGATAGAAAGATAATTATTGTACTTATTACTCTTATGATTATCAATGTTACTTGTATTTTTACCAATATTATGCTGCTATTATCTAGTGAACTATAATTTTTGTACTTATTACTCATATTATTATCAATATAACTCCATTTAATAACCATATTATGATCCTATTATGGATAGAACGATAATTATTGTATTTATTACTCTTATTATTATCAATATAACTTGTATTATTACCAATATTATGCTGCTATTATCGATGGAACGATAATTATTGTACTTATTACTCTTATTATTATCAATATAACTTCATTTAATAACCATATTATGATCCTATTATGGATAGAACGATAATTATTGTACCTATTACTCTTATTATTATCAATATAACTTGTGTTATTACCAATATTATGCTGCTATTATCTAGTGAACGAAAATTTTTGTACTTATTACTCATATTATTATCAATATAACTCCATTTAATAACCATATTATGATCCGATTATGGATAGAACGATAATTATTGTACTTATTACTCTTATTATTATCAATATAACTTGTATTATTACCAATATTATGCTGCTATAATCGATGGAACGATAATTACTGTACATATTACTCTTATTATTATCAATGTAACTCATATTATTAACCATATGATGCTCCTGTTATCGATAGTACGATAATTATTGTACATATTACTCTTATTATTATCAATATAACTTGTATTATTACCAATATTATGCTGCTATTATCTAGTGAACTATAATTTTTGTACATATTACTCATATTATTATCAATATAACTCCATTTAATAACCATATTATGCCCCTATTATCGATAGAACGATAATTATTGTACTTATTACTCTTATTATTATTAATATAGCTTGTATTATTACCAATATTATGCTGCTATTATCGATAGAACGATAATTATTGTACTTATTACTCTTATTATTATCAATGTAACTGATAATATTAACCATATGATGCTCCTTTTATAAATAGAACGATAATTATTGTACATATTACCCATATTAATATCAATATAACTCCATTTAATAACCATATTATGATCCGATTATGGATAGAACGATAATTATTGTATATATTAGTCTTATTATTATCAATATAACTTGTATTATTACCAATATTATGCTGCTATTATCTAGTGAACTATAATTTTTGTACTTATTACTCATATTATTATCAATATAACTCCATTTAATAACCATATTATGCCCCTATTATCGATAGAACGATAATTATTGTACTTATTACTCTTATTATTATTAATATAGCTTGTATTATTACCAATATTATGCTGCTATTATCGATAGGACGATAATTATTGTACTTATTACACTTATTATTATCAATATAGCTTGCATTATTACCAATATTGTGCTGCTATTATCGATGGAACGATAATTATTGTACTTATTACTCTTATTATTATCAATGTAACTGATAATATTAACCATATGATGCTCCTTTTATCGATAGAAAGATAATTATTGTACTTATTACTCTTATGATTGTCAATATTACTTGTATTATTACCAATATTATGCTGCTATTATCTAGTGAACTATAATTTTTGTACTTATTACTCATATTATTATCAATATAACTCCATTTAATAACCATATTATGATCCTATTATGGATAGAACGATAATTATTGTACTTATTACTCTTATTATTATCAATATAACTTGTATTATTACCAATATTATGCTGCTATAATCGATGGAACGATACTTACTGTACATATTACTCTTATTATTATCAATATAACTTGTATTATAACCAATATTACGCTGCTATTATCTAGTGAACGATAATTATTGTACTTATTACTCTTATTATTATCAATATAGCTTGCATTATTACCAATATTATGCTGCTTTTATCGATGGAACGATAATTATCGTACTTACTACTGTTATTATTATCAATGTAACTGATAATATTAACCATATGATGCTCCTTTTATCGATAGAAAGATAATTATTGTACATATTACTCTTATTAATATCAATATAACTCCATTTAATAACCATATTATGATCCTATTATGGATAGAACGACAATTATTTTATTTATTACTCTTATTATTATCAATATAACTTGTATTATTACCAATACTATGCTGCTATTATCGATGGAACGGTAAAGATTGTACTTATTACTCTTATTATTATCAATATAACTTGTATTATTACCAATATTATGCTGCTATTATCTAGTGAACGGTAATTATTGTACTTATTACTGTCATTATTATCAATATAGCTTGTATTATTACCAATACTATGCTGCTATTATCGATGGAACGGTAATTATTGTACTTAGTACTCCTATTATTATCAATATAACTTGTATTATTACCAATACTATGCTGCTATTATCGATGGAACGGTAAATATTGTACTTGTTACTCTTATTATTATCAATATAACTTGTATTATTACCAATATTATGCTGCTATTATCGATGGAACGATAATTATTGTACTTATTACTCTTATTATTATCAATGTAACTGATAATATTAACCATATGATGCGCCTTTTATAGATAGAACGATAATTATTGTACATATTACTCTTACTATTATCAATATAACTCCATTTGATAACCATATTATGATCCTATTATGGATAGAACGACAATTATTGTATTTATTACTCTTATTATTATCAATATAACTTGTATTATTACCAATATTATGCTGCTATTATCTAGTGAACGGTAATTATTGTACTTATTACTCTTATTATTATCAATATAACTTGTATTATTACCAATACTATGCTGCTATTATCGATGGAACGGTAAATATTGTACTTATTACTCTTATTATTATCAATGTAACTTGTATTATTACCAATATTATGCTGCTATTATCGATGGAACGATAATTATTGCACTTATTACTCTTATTATTATCAATGTAACTGATAATATTAACCATATGATGCGCCTTTTATAGATAGAACGATAATTATTGTACATATTACTCTTATTAATATCAATATAACTCCATTTAATAACCATATTATGATCCTATTATGGATAGAACGACAATGATTGTATTTATTACTCTTATTATTATCAATATAACTTGTATTATTACCAATATTATGCTGCTATTATCTAGTGAACGGTAATTATTGTACTTATTACTCTCATTATTATCAATATAGCTTGTATTATTACCAATACTATGCTGCTATTATCGATGGAACGGTAATTATTGTACTTATTACTCCTATTATTATCAATATAGCTTGTATTATTACCAATACTATGCTGCTATTATCGAGGGAACAGTAAATATTGTACTTATTACTCTTATTATTATCAATATAACTTGCATTATTACCAATATTATGCTCCTATTAACGATGGAGCGATAATTATCATACTTACTGCTCTTATTATCAATGTAACTGATAATGTTAACCATATGATGCTCCTTTTATCGATAGAAAGATAATTATTGTACTTATTACTCTTATGATTATCAATGTTACTTGTATTTTTACCAATATTATGCTGCTATTATCTAGTGAACTATAATTTTTGTACTTATTACTCATATTATTATCAATATAACTCCATTTAATAACCATATTATGATCCTATTATGGATAGAACGATAATTATTGTATTTATTACTCTTATTATTATCAATATAACTTGTATTATTACCAATATTATGCTGCTATTATCGATGGAACGATAATTATTGTACTTATTACTCTTATTATTATCAATATAACTTCATTTAATAACCATATTATGATCCTATTATGGATAGAACGATAATTATTGTACCTATTACTCTTATTATTATCAATATAACTTGTGTTATTACCAATATTATGCTGCTATTATCTAGTGAACGAAAATTTTTGTACTTATTACTCATATTATTATCAATATAACTCCATTTAATAACCATATTATGATCCGATTATGGATAGAACGATAATTATTGTACTTATTACTCTTATTATTATCAATATAACTTGTATTATTACCAATATTATGCTGCTATAATCGATGGAACGATAATTACTGTACATATTACTCTTATTATTATCAATGTAACTCATATTATTAACCATATGATGCTCCTGTTATCGATAGTACGATAATTATTGTACATATTACTCTTATTATTATCAATATAACTTGTATTATTACCAATATTATGCTGCTATTATCTAGTGAACTATAATTTTTGTACATATTACTCATATTATTATCAATATAACTCCATTTAATAACCATATTATGCCCCTATTATCGATAGAACGATAATTATTGTACTTATTACTCTTATTATTATTAATATAGCTTGTATTATTACCAATATTATGCTGCTATTATCGATAGAACGATAATTATTGTACTTATTACTCTTATTATTATCAATGTAACTGATAATATTAACCATATGATGCTCCTTTTATAAATAGAACGATAATTATTGTACATATTACCCATATTAATATCAATATAACTCCATTTAATAACCATATTATGATCCGATTATGGATAGAACGATAATTATTGTATATATTAGTCTTATTATTATCAATATAACTTGTATTATTACCAATATTATGCTGCTATTATCTAGTGAACTATAATTTTTGTACTTATTACTCATATTATTATCAATATAACTCCATTTAATAACCATATTATGCCCCTATTATCGATAGAACGATAATTATTGTACTTATTACTCTTATTATTATTAATATAGCTTGTATTATTACCAATATTATGCTGCTATTATCGATAGGACGATAATTATTGTACTTATTACACTTATTATTATCAATATAGCTTGCATTATTACCAATATTGTGCTGCTATTATCGATGGAACGATAATTATCATACTTACTACTCTTATTATCAATGTAACTGATAATATTAACCATATGATGCTCCTTTTATCGATAGAAAGATAATTATTGTACTTATTACTCTTATGATTATCAATATTACTTGTATTATTACCAATATTATGCTGCTATTATCTAGTGAACTATAATTTTTGTACTTATTACTCTTATTATTATCAAAATAACTCCATTTAATAACCATATTATGCTCCTATTATAGATGGAACGATAGTTATTGTACTTATTAAACTTATTATTATCAATGTAACTCATATTATTAACCATAAGATGCTCCCGTTATCAGTAGAGAAATATTTATTGTACTTATTATTCTTATTATTATCAATCTAGCATATGTTATTCGCCGTTTTATGCTACTATTATCGATGGAACGATAATTATCGTACTTACTACTGTTATTATTATCAATGTAACTAATAATATTAACCATATGATGCTCCTTTTATCGATAGAAAGATAATTATTGTACATATTACTCTTATTAATATCAATATAACTCCATTTAATAACCATATTATGATCCTATTATGGATAGAACGACAATTATTGTATTTATTACTCTTATTATTATCAATACAACTTGTATTATTACCAATATTATGCTGCTATTATCTAGTGAACGGTAATTATTGTACTTATTACTCTCATTATTATCAATATAGCTTGTATTATTACCAATACTATGCTGCTATAATCGATGGATCGGTAATTATTGTACTTATTACTCTTATTATTATCAATATAACTTGTATTATTACCAATACTATGCTGCTATTAACGATGGAACGGTAAATATTGTACTTATTACTCTTATTATTATCAATATAACTTGTATTATTACCAATATTATGCTGCTATTATCTATGGAACGATAATTATTGTACTTATTACTCTTATTATTATCAATGTAACTGATAATATTAACCATATGATGCGCCTTTTATAGATAGAACGATAATTATTGTACATATTACTCTTATTATTATCAATATAACTCCATTTAATCACCATATTATGATCCTATTATGGATGGAACGATAATTATTGTACTTATTACTCTTATTATTATCAATATAGCTTGCATTATTACCAATATTATGCTGCTATTAACGATGGAGCGATAATTATCATACTTACTACTCTTATTATCAATGTAACTGATAATATTAACCATATGATGCTCCTTTTATCGATAGAAAGATAATTATTGTACTTATTACTCTTATGATTATCAATATTACTTGTATTATTACCAATATTATGCTGCTATTATCTAGTGAACTATAATTTTTGTACTTCTTACTCATATTATTATCAATATAACTCCATTTAATAACCATATTATGATCCTATTATGGATAGAACGATAATTATTGTACTTATTACTCTTATTATTATCAATATAACTTGTATTATTACCAATATTATGCTGCTATAATCGATGGAACGATAATTACTGTACATATTACTCTTATTATTATCAATGTAACTCATATTGTTAACCATATGATGCTCCTGTTATCGATAGTACGATAATTATTGTACATATTACTCTTATTATTATCAATATAACTTGTATTATTACCAATATTATGCTGCTATTGTCGATAGAACGATAATTATTGTACTTATTACTCTTATTATTATCAATATAACTTGTATTATTACCAATATTATGCTGCTATTATCGATGGAACGATAATTATTGTACTTATTACTCTTATTAATATCAATATAACTCCATTTAATAACCATATTATGATCCTATTATGGATAGAACGATAATTATTGTATTTATTAGTCTTATTATTATCAATATAACTTGTATTATTACCAATATTATGCTGCTATTATCTAGTGACCTATAATTTTTGTACTTATTACTCATATTATTATCAATATAACTCCATTTAATAACCATATTATGCTCCTATTATCGATAGGACGATAATTATTGTACTTATTACACTTATTATTATCAATATAGCTTGCATTATTACCAATATTGTGCTGCTATTATCGATGGAACGATAATTATCGTACTTACTACTCTTATTATTATCAATGTAACTGATAATATTAACCATATGATGCTCCTTTTATCGATAGAAAGATAATTATTGTACTTATTACTCTTATGATTATCAATATTACTTGTATTATTACCAATATTATGCTGCTGTTATCTAGTGAACTATAATTTTTGTACTTATTACTCATATTATTATCAATATAACTCCATTTAATAACCATATTATGCTCCTATTATCGATGGAACGATAATTATTGTACTTATTACACTTATTATTATCAATGTAACTCATATTATTAACCATAAGATGCTCCCGTTATCAATAGAAAGATATTTATTGTACTTATTATTCTTATTATTATCAATCTAGCATATGTTATTCGCCGTTTTATGCTGCTATTATCGGTGGAACGATAATTATCGTACTTACTACTGTTATTATTATCAATGTAACTGATAATATTAACCATATGATGCTCCTTTTATCGATAGAAAGATAATTATTGTACATATTACTCTTATTAATATCAATATAACTCCATTTAATAACCATATTATGATCCTATTATGGATAGAACGACAATTATTGTATTTGTTACTCTTATTATTATCAATATAACTTGTATTATTACCAATATTATGCTGCTATTATCTAGTGAACGATAATTATTTTATTTATTACTCTTATTATTATCAATATAACTTGTATTATTACCAATATTATGCTGCTATTATCTAGTGAACGATAATTTTTGTACTTATTACTCTTATTATTATCAAAATAACTCCATTTAATAACCATATTATGCTCCTATTATCGATGGAACGATAGTTATTGTACTTATTAAACTTATTATTATCAATGTAACTCATATTATTAACCATAAGATGCTCCCGTTATCAATAGAAAAATATTTATTGTACTTATTATTCTTATTATTATCAATCTAGCATATGTTATTCGCCGTTTTATGCTGCTATTATCGGTGGAACGATAATTATCGTACTTACTACTGTTATTATTATCAATGTAACTGATAATATTAACCATATGATGCTCCTTTTATCGATAGAAAGATAATTATTGTACATATTACTCTTATTAATATCAATATAACTCCATTTAATAACCATATTATGATCCTATTATGGATAGAACGACAATTATTGTATTTATTACTCTTATTATTATCAATATAACTTGTATTATTACCAATATTATGCTGCTATTATCTAGTGAACGGTAATTATTGTACTTATTACTCTCATTATTATCAATATAGCTTGTATTATTACCAATACTATGCTGCTATTATCGATGGAACGGTAATTATTGTACTTATTACTCTTATTATTATCAATATAACTTGTATTATTACCAATACTATGCTGCTATTAACGATGGAACGGTAAATATTGTACTTATTACTCTTATTATTATCAATATAACTTGTATTATTATCAATATTATGCTGCTATTATCTATGGAACGATAATTATTGTACTTATTACTCTTATTATTATCAATGTAACTGATAATATTAACCATATGATGCGCCTTTTATAGATAGAACGATAATTATTGTACATATTACTCTTATTATTATCAATATAACTCCATTTAGTAACCATATTATGATCCTATTATGGATAGAACGATAATTATTGTACTTATTACTCTTATTATTATCAATATAGCTTGCATTATTACCAATATTATGCTGCTATTAACGATGGAGCGATAATTATCATACTTACTACTCTTATTATCAATGTAACTGATAATATTAACCATATGATGCTCCTTTTATCGATAGAAAGATAATTATTGTACTTATTACTCTTATGATTATCAATATTACTTGTATTATTACCAATATTATGCTGCTATTATCTAGTGAACTATAATTTTTGTACTTCTTACTCATATTATTATCAATATAACTCCATTTAATAACCATATTATGATCCTATTATGGATAGAACGATAATTATTGTACTTATTACTCTTATGATTATCAATATAACTTGTATTATAACCAATATTACGCTGCTATTATCTAGTGAACGATAATTATTGTACTTATTACTCTTATTATTATCAATATAGCTTGCATTATTACCAATATTATGCTGCTTTTATCGATGGAACGATAATTATCGTACTTACTACTCTTATTATTATCAATGTAACTGATAATATTAACCATATGATGCTCCTTTTATCGATAGAAAGATAATTATTGTACTTATTACTCTTATGATTATCAATATTACTTGTATTATTACCAATATTATGCTGCTGTTATCTAGTGAACTATAATTTTTGTACTCATTACTCATATTATTATCAATATAACTCTATTTAATAACCATATTATGCTCTTATTATCGATAGAACGATAATTATTGTACTTATTACTCTTATAATTATCAATGTAACTCATATTATTAACCATAAGATGCTCCCGTTATCAATAGAAATATATTTATTGTACTTATTATTCTTATTTTTATCAATCTAGCATATGTTATTCGCCGTTTTATGCTCCTATTATCGATTAGAACGATAATTATTGTACTTAATGCTCTTATTATTATCAATATAACTTGTATTATTACCAATATTATGCTGCTATTATCTCGTGAACGATAATTATTGTACTTATTAATCTTATTATTATCAATATAGCTTGTATTATTACCAATACTATGCTGCTATTATCTAGTGAACGATAATTATTGTACTTATTACTCTTATTATTATCAATATAACTTGTATTATTACCAACATTATGATGCTATTGTCGATACAACGATAATTGTTGTACTTATTACTCTTATTATTAAGAACATAACTCCACTTAATAACCTTATTATGATCCTATTATGGATAGAACGATAATTATTTTACTTATTACTCTTATTATTATCAACATAACTTGTATTATTACCAATATTACGCTGCTATTATCTAGTGAACGATAATTTTTGTACTTATTACTCTTATTATTATCAAAATAACTCCATTCAATAACCATATTATGCTCCTATTATCGATGGAACGATAGTTATTGTACTTATTACACTTATTATTATTAGCAATGTAACTCATATTATTAACCATAAGATGCTCCCGTTATCAATAGAAAGATATTTATTGTACTTATTATTGTTATTATTATCAATCTAGCATATGTTATTCGCCGTTTTATGCTGCTATTATCGATGGAACGATAATTATCGTACTTACTACTGTTATTATTATCAATGTAACTGATAATATTAACCATATGATGCTCCTTTTATCGATAGAAAGATAATTATTGTACATATTACTCTTATTAATATCAATATAACTCCATTTAATAACCATATTATGATCCTATTATGGATAGAACGACAATTATTGTATTTATTACTCTTATTATTATCAATATAACTTGTATTATTACCAATACTATGCTGCTATTATCGATGGAACGGTAAATATTGTACTTATTACTCTTATTATTATCAATATAACTTGTATTATTACCAATATTATGCTGCTATTATCTAGTGAACGGTAATTATTGTACTTATTACTGTCATTATTATCAATATAGCTTGTATTATTACCAATACTATGCTGCTATTATCGATGGAACGGTAATTATTGTACTTATTACTCCTATTATTATCAATATAACTTGTATTATTACCAATACTATGCTGCTATTATCGATGGAACGGTAAATATTGTACTTGTTACTCTTATTATTATCAATATAACTTGTATTATTACCAATATTATGCTGCTATTATCGATGGAACGATAATTATTGTACTTATTACTCTTATTATTATCAATGTAACTGATAATATTAACCATATGATGCGCCTTTTATAGATAGAACGATAATTATTGTACATATTACTCTTACTATTATCAATATAACTCCATTTGATAACCATATTATGATCCTATTATGGATAGAACGACAATTATTGTATTTATTACTCTTATTATTATCAATATAACTTGTATTATTACCAATATTATGCTGCTATTATCTAGTGAACGGTAATTATTGTACTTATTACTCTTATTATTATCAATATAACTTGTATTATTACCAATACTATGCTGCTATTATCGATGGAACGGTAAATATTGTACTTATTACTCTTATTATTATCAATGTAACTTGTATTATTACCAATATTATGCTGCTATTATCGATGGAACGATAATTATTGCACTTATTACTCTTATTATTATCAATGTAACTGATAATATTAACCATATGATGCGCCTTTTATAGATAGAACGATAATTATTGTACATATTACTCTTATTAATATCAATATAACTCCATTTAATAACCATATTATGATCCTATTATGGATAGAACGACAATGATTGTATTTATTACTCTTATTATTATCAATATAACTTGTATTATTACCAATATTATGCTGCTATTATCTAGTGAACGGTAATTATTGTACTTATTACTCTCATTATTATCAATATAGCTTGTATTATTACCAATACTATGCTGCTATTATCGATGGAACGGTAATTATTGTACTTATTACTCCTATTATTATCAATATAACTTGTATTATTACCAATACTATGCTGCTATTATCGAGGGAACAGTAAATATTGTACTTATTACTCTTATTGTTATCAATATAACTTGCATTATTACCAATATTATGCTCCTATTAACGATGGAGCGATAATTATCATACTTACTGCTCTTATTATCAATGTAACTGATAATGTTAACCATATGATGCTCCTTTTATCGATAGAAAGATAATTATTGTACTTATTACTCTTATGATTATCAATGTTACTTGTATTTTTACCAATATTATGCTGCTATTATCAAGTGAACTATAATTTTTGTACTTATTACTCATATTATTATCAATATAACTCCATTTAATAACCATATTATGATCCTATTATGGATAGAACGATAATTATTGTACTTATTACTCTTATTATTATCAATATAACTTGTATTATTACCGACATTATGCTGCTATAATCGATGGAACGATAATTACTGTACATATTACTCTTATTATTATCAATGTAACTCATATTATTAACCATATGATGCTCCTGTTATCGATAGTACGATAATTATTGTACATATTACTCTTATTATTATCAATATAACTTGTATTATTACCAATATTATTGTAAGGCGTACCGCGACGCCTTAGCCAACGCCAAGCAGCGCAATGGCTAAGGTGTTCCAGGCCAACTTGAACCGCAGCCGAGTCGCGGACGCCCTTCTCGAGCAGATGCGGCGAGAGCAGGAGATAGATATTCTCTTGCTTAGTGAACCGTATCGTGCTCGGGAAGGACCAACGTGGTTCGCTGACACGTTGGGTACCGCTGCGATCTGGATCCCGGATCTGTCCAAGTTCCGGGTCCAGTCGCACGGCGCAGGCGCCGGACATGTCTGGGTAAGGGGAGAGGGTGTGACGCTGGTGAGCGTCTACCTCTCCCCTAACGATCGCATCGCGGAGTTTCGCGAGAAGGTGGAGGCCCTCGAAGACACCATCCAAACCATTGGGGGCGGATGTGTGATCGGTGGGGACTTCAACGCGAAGGCGGTCGAGTGGGGAATGCCCAGACCGGACACCAGGGGACGGCACGTCGTCGAGTTGGCGGCGCGCCAGAACCTGGTGATCCTTACCCGAGGGTCGTCCACGACCTTCCGGAGGTTTGGTTACCAGGAGACCATCCTGGATATCACGATGGCTTCTGAGGATGTCGCGCCCCGTGTCGATGACTGGAGAGTCATCGAGGACTACACGGGGAGTGACCACCAGTACGTGGCTTTCCGGATAGCCGGGAAACAACGGAGGAGCGTCGTTCCACCCCCTGTTAGAGGGTGGAACATAAAGCCGCTCCAGAAGGAGAAGTTCGAAGAGGCTCTCCAAGTTGCGCTGCAGTCCATCCCGCAGCCCAACGAAGAGCCATTATCCCGGCTATCGTTAGAGCGGCTCGTCGGCGCAATTATGCACGCCATACACACTGCGTGCGAAGCGTCGATGAGCCGTGGAAAGCCACGCAGTGCCAGACGGCCTGCCTACTGGTGGACGAGCGACATCGCCGACCTCCGGAAGGACTGCCATCGTCTGCGGCGAAGAGCCCAGCGCGCCAGGCGCACTGGCGAAGGCGAGGCCCTGTGGGACTCTTACAGGGCCAAGCGCCGCGAATTGCGCCACGCGATTCGCGTTAGTCAACGGCGCTGCTGGGAGGACCTCCGGGAGGAGGCTAACCGTGACCTGTGGGGCCTAGGGTACCGAATCGTGCGTCGCAAGATCGGTGCCCAAAACGGCCCCGCGGTGTTACCCGCAGACGAAGCATCGGTGATTGTGGACGCCCTTTTTCCGGACCACCCGGTAAGGGCGCGACGGTCAGCGGGACTGCAGGTGGAGGAGTTCCCCCCCTTCACCATGCAGGAGATGCAGAATGCAGCCCGGACCTTCCCTAATAGAAAGGCCCCGGGCCCAGACGGCATTCCAGCAGAGGTCGTGAAGCTGGCCGTTCAGCTTCACCCACAACCTCTGCTGGATTTGTTCAATGCATGTCTGGGTTCCGGCCTCTGGCCGACCCGATGGAAAGTGCAGCGCCTTGCGCTCATTCCTAAAGGCAAGGAGCAGCCTACCGGCCCATCAGCATACAGACCTATTTGTATGCTGGACGTGGCCGGTAAACTGCTCGAGAAGATGATTAGGCCCCGCCTCCTGGACGCTTTCCGGGAGGCGGGCGATTTATCGGGTCGGCAGTTTGGCTTTCGTCGAGGAAGGTCTACCGTCGACGCCCTACGGGTGATCCTGGACGCCGCCGAAAAGGCGGAGACCGGGAACCGACACAGTTGGCATGTCGTCCTCGTGGCCACGCTGGACGTCAGGAACGCCTTTAACTCGGTGAGTTGGCTGGGGATACTCGCAGCCCTGGAGAACACTTTCCAGGTGCCGGGCTATCTCCTCCGCTTGATGGAGGATTACCTCTCCAACCGTGTCCTTGTTTACGACACGGTCGAGGGACGGCGGAGGAGAAAAGTCTCCGCAGGAGTGGCACAGGGTTCCATTCTAGGACCAGACCTCTGGAATGCGTTCTACGACGCCATCCTGGGGATTGAGTTCCCCAGCGAGGCGTTCCTGGTGGGCTACGCGGACGACATTGGGGCAGTAATTGTCGCCCGCGACACGGAGCGCGCACAGTTTGGCCTGAATCAGGTCATGAGGCGGGTCGAGAGATGGATGAGCAACGCGGGTCTTCGGCTAGCAACCGAGAAGACAGAGCTCGTCGTCCTGTCAAGGCGAAGGATCCCCACCGAGATACCATTCAAGGCGGGGAACCACACCATCTTAGCCAAGGCCGCCGTGAAGTACCTAGGAGTCCTCCTTGATTCCAAGAGGACCTTCTGGGCACATATACGGCAGGCGGCCGACAGGGCGGCGGCAACCGCGTCGTCCTTAGCCCGCCTCATGGCGAACATTGGTGGCCCAAAGCCGGCGAAGCGGAGGCTCCTGATGTCCATAGTCGAGTCCATACTCTTGTATGGCTCGGAGATTTGGGCAGGAGCTCTCCGCTTCGAGAAGTACCGCCGTAGACTCGCGGCGGTTCAGAGAAGGTGCGCGCTCCGGATAGCCTGTTCTTACAGGACTGTCGCGGAGCCAGCTGTGTTGGTGATAGCCGGTATGGTCCCCATAGACCTGCTCGCTCACGAGCGTCAGCAGGTCTATGAGGCCAAAAGGAATGGCCAGCAGAAGGCCGAGGCGAAGAGGTTGGCTCGTGAAGCCACTCTGCATCGATGGCAGCAACGTTGGAGTGAGGAGACCCGGGGGCGGTGGACAGCTAGGCTCATTCCATGCCTAGCCCCCTGGGTCTCCAGAAAGCACGGCGAAGTGGATTACTACCTTACCCAGTTCCTTAGTGGGCACGGATACTTCCGTGCCTACCTTTTTCGGATGGGTAAGACCACCTCGCCGATGTGTGGTTACGGCTGCCAGGGTGCAGAGGATAGTGCAGAGCACACCCTCCTCGCCTGCCGCCGATGGACGGCTGAGCGGGACGCCCTCCAACAGGAGGTAGGCCCCATCACCCCCGACACCATCGTGGGGGTGATGCTGCAAAGTTTGCAGCACTGGAGCGCCGTCGCCACTTATGTACGACGGTTGCTCCAGCAGAAAAAGATGGAGGAGAGCCGGTGGAATCCCCTAACTCCAGTGTAGGCGATTCCATCGGCAAGTTAAAGTAGCTCCTAACGGGCCACCTTTTGTTGTGAGGGCACTTCATCTGAGACGTGCGAAATAGCACAACCGGTGACTCCCCCCCGAAGTAATGTGAAAAACAGTGCCGGGGGGGTCCAAAGTCACAGCGAGGGTTAGGGGTTTTAGCCGGTAAAAATCCGGCATACCCCGGGGCGCGTGGCCTAGCCCCGGGGATCTTTAGAAGATTTCCCCTGTTTCCCTTCCCAAAACAAAAAAAAAAAAAAAAAAAAAAAATTACCAATATTATGCTGCTATTGTCGATAGAACGATAATTATTGTACTTATTACTCTTATTATTATCAATATAACTTGTATTATTACCAATATTATGCTGCTATTATCGATGGAACGATAATTATTGTACTCATTACTCTTGTTATTATCAATGTAACTGATAATATTAACCATATGATGCTCCTTTTATAGATAGAACGATAGTTATTGTACTTATTACTCTTATTATTATCAATATAACTTGTATTATTACCAATATTATGCTGCTATTATCTAGTGAACGATAATTTTTGTACTTTTTACTCTTATTGTTATGAATATAACTCCATTTAATAACCATATTATGCTCTTATTATCGGTAGAACGATAGTTATTGTACTTATTACTCTTATTATTATCAATATAGCTTGTATTATTACCAATACTATGCTGCTATTATCGATGGAACGGTAATTATTGTACCTATTACTCCTATTATTATCAATATAACTTGAATTATTACCAATATTATGCTGCTATTGTCGATAGAACGATAATTATTGTACTTATTACTCTTATTATTATCAATATAACTTGTATTATTACCAATATTATGCTGCTATTATCGATGGAACGATAATTATTGTACTTATTACTCTTATTATTATCAATGTAACTGATAATACTAACCATATGATTCGCCTTTTATAGATAGAACGATAATTATTGTACATATTACTCTTACTATTATCAATATAACTCCATTTGATAACCATATTATGATCCTATTATGGATAGAACGACAATTATTGTATTTATTACTCTTATTATTATCAATATAACTTGTATTATTAACAATATTATGCTGCTATTATCTAGTGAACTATAATTTTTGTACTTATTACTCGTATTATTATCAATATAACTCAATTTAATAACCATATTATGATCCTATTATGGATAGAACGATAATTATTGTACTTATTACTCTTATTATTATCAATATAACTTGTATTATTACCAATATTATGCTGCTATTATCGATGGAACGATAATTATTGCACTTATTACTCTTATTATTATCAATGTAACTGATAATATTAACCATATGATGCGCCTTTTATAGATAGAACGATAATTATTGTACATATTACTCTTATTAATATCAATATAACTCCATTTAATAACCATATTATGATCCTATTATGGATAGAACGACAATTATTGTATTTATTACTCTTATTATTATCAATATAACTTGAATTATTACCAATATTATGCTGCTTATTGTCGATAGAACGATAATTATTGTACTTATTACTCTTATTAATATCAATATAACTCCATTTAATAACCATATTATGATCCTATTATGGATAGAGCGATAATTATTGTACTTATTACTCTTATTATTATCAATATAGCTTGCATTATTGCCAATATTATGCTGCTATTATCGATGGAACGATAATTATCGTACTTACTACTCTTATTATTATCAATATAACTTGTATTATTACCAATATTATGCTGCTATTATCTAGTGAACGGTAATTATTGTACTTATTACTCTCATTATTATCAATATAGCTTGTATTATTACCAATACTATGCTGCTATTATCGATGGAACGGTAATTATTGTACTTATTACTCTTATTATTATCAATATAACTTGTATTATTACCAATACTATGCTGCTATTATCGACGGAACGGAAAATATTGTACTTATTACTCTTATTATTATCAATATAACTTGTATTATTACCAATATTATGCTGCTATTATCGATGGAACGATAATTATTGCACTTATTACTCTTATTATTATCAATGTAACTGATAATATTAACCATATGATGCGCCTTTTATAGATAGAACGATAATTATTGTACATATTACTCTTATTAATATCAATATAACTCCATTTAATAACCATATTATGATCCTATTATGGATAGAACGACAATTATTGTATTTATTACTCTTATTATTATCAATATAACTTGAATTATTACCAATATTATGCTGCTTATTGTCGATAGAACGATAATTATTGTACTTACTACTCTTATTATTAACAACATAACTCCATTTAATAACCATATTATGATCCTATTATCGATAGAACGATAATTATTGTACTTATTACTCTTATTATTATCAATATAACTTGTATTATTACCAATATTATGCTGCTATTATCTAGTGAACGGTAATTATTGTACTTATTACTCTCATTACTATCAATATAGCTTGTATTATTACCAATACTATGCTGCTATTATCGATAGAACGATAATTATTGTACATATTACCCTTATTAATATCAATATAACTCCATTTAATTACCATACTATGATCCTATTATGGATAGAACGATAATAATTGTACTTATTACTCTTATTATTATCAATATAGCTTGCATTATTGCCAATATTATGCTGCTATTATCGATGGAACGATAATTATCGTACTTACTACTCTTATTATTATCAATAAAACTTGTATTATTACCAATATTATGCTGCTATTATCGATGGAACGATAATTATTGTACTTATTACTCTTATTAATATCAATATAACTCCATTTAATAACCATATTATGATCCTATTATGGATAGAACGATAATTATTGTATTTATTACTCTTATTATTATCAATATAACTTGTATTATTACCAATATTATGCTGCTATTATCTAGTGAACGGTAATTATTGTACTTATTACTCTCATTATTATCAATATAGCTTGTATTATTACCAATACTATGCTGCTATTATCGATGGAACGGTAATTATTGTACTTATTACTCTTATTATTATCAATATAACTTGTATTATTACCAATACTATGCTGCTATTATCGACGGAACGGTAAATATTGTACTTATTACTCTTATTATTATCAATATAACTTGAATTATTACCAATATTATGCTGCTATTATCGATGGAACGATAATTATTGCACTTATTACTCTTATTATTATCAATGTAACTGATAATATTAACCATATGATGCGCCTTTTATAGATAGAACGATAATTATTGTACATATTACTCTTATTAATATCAATATAACTTGTATTATTACCAATATTATGCTGCTATAATCGATGGAACGATAATTACTGTACATATTACTCTTATTATTATCAATGTAACTCATATTATTAACCATATGATGCTCCTGTTATCGATAGTACGATAATTATTGTACATATTACTCTTATTATTATCAATATAACTTGTATTATTACCAATATTATGCTGCTATTGTCGATAGAACGATAATTATTGTACTTATTACTCTTATTATTATCAATATAACTTGTATTATTACCAATATTATGCTGCTATTATCTAGTGAACGATTATTTTTGTACTTTTTACTCTTATTATTATGAATATAACTCCATTTAATAACCATATTATGCTCTTATTATCGGTAGAACGATAGTTATTGTACTTATTACTCTTATTATTATCAATATAGCTTGTATTATTACCAATATTATGCTGCTATTATCGATGGAACGGTAATTATTGTACCTATTACTCTTATTATTATCAATATAACTTGAATTATTACCAATATTATGCTGCTTATTGTCGATAGAACGATAATTATTGTACTTACTACTCTTATTATTAACAACATAACTCCATTTAATAACCATATTATGATCCTATTATGGATAGAACGATAATTATTGTATTTATTACTCTTATTATTAACAACATAACTTCATTTAATAACCATATTATAACCCTATTATGGATAGACCGATAATTATTGTACTTATTACTCTTATTATTATCAATGTAACTGATAATATTAACCATATGGTGCTCCTTTTATAAATAGAACGATAATTATTGTACATATTACCCTTATTAATATCAATATAACTCCATTTAATAACCATATTATGCTCCTATTATCGATAGAACGATAATTATTGTATTTATTAGTCTTATTATTATCAATATAGCTTGTATTATTAACCATAAGATGCTCCTGTTATCGATTGAAAGATATTTATTGTACTTATTATTCTTATTATTATCAATCTAACATATGTTATTCGCCGTTTTATGCTCCTATTATCGATAGAACGATAATTATTGTCCTTAATGCTCTTATTATTATCAATATAACTTGTATTATTACCAATATTATGCTGCTATTATCTATTGAACGATAATTATTGTACTTATTACTCTTATTATTATCAATATAGCTTGTATTATTACCAATACTATGCTGCTATTATCGATGGAACGGTAAATATTGTACTTATTACTCTTATTATTATCAATATAAGTTGTATTATTACCAATATTATGATGATATTGTCGATAGAACGATAATTATTGTACTTATTACTCTTATTATTAACAACATAACTCCACTTAATAACCATATTATGATCCTATTATGTATAGAACGATAATTATTTTACTTACTACTCTTATTATTGTCAATATAACTTGTATTATTACCAATATCATGCAGCTATTATCGATGGAAAGATAATTATTGTACTCATTACTCTTATTATTATCAATATAACTGATAATATTAACCATATGATGCTCCTTTTATAAACAGAACGATAATTATTGTACATATTACCCTTATTAATATCAATATAACTCCATTTAATTACCATATTATGATCCTATTATGGATAGAACGATAATTATTGTACTTATTACTCTTATTATTATCAATATAGCTTGCATTATTGCCAATATTATGCTGCTATTATCGATGGAACGATAATTATCGTACTTACTACTCTTATTATTATCAATATAACTTGTATTATTACCAATATTATGCTGCTATTATCGATGGAACGATAATTATTGTACTTATTACTCTTATTAATATCAATATAACTCCATTTAATAACCATATTATGATCCTATTATGGATAGAACGATAATTATTGTATTTATTACTCTTATTATTATCAATATAACTTGTATTATTACCAATATTATGCTGCTATTATCTAGTGAACGGTAATTATTGTACTTATTACTCTCATTATTATCAATATAGCTTGTATCATTACCAATACTATGCTGCTATTATCGATGGAACGGTAATTATTGTACTTATTACTCCTATTATTATCAATATAACTTGTATTATTACCAATATTATGCTGCTTATTGTCGATAGAACGATAATTATTGTACTTACTACTCTTATTATTAACAACATAACTCCATTTAATAACCATATTATGATCCTATTATCGATAGAACGATAATTATTGTACTTATTACTCTTATTATTATCAATATAGCTTGTATTATTACCAATATTATGCTGCTATAATCGATGGAACGATAATTACTGTACATATTACTCTTATTATTATCAATGTAACTCATATTATTAACCATATGATGCTCCTGTTATCGATAGTACGATAATTATTGTACGTATTACTCTTATTATTATCAATATAACTTGTATTATTACCAATATTATGCTGCTATTGTCGATAGAACGATAATTATTGTACTTATTACTCTTATTATTATCAATATAACTTGTATTATTACCAATATCATGCTGCTATTATCGATGGAACGATAATTATTGTACTTATTACTCTTATTAATATCAATATAACTCCATTTAATAACCATATTATGATCCTATTATGGATAGAACGATAATTATTGTATTTATTACTCTTATTATTATCAATATAACTTGTATTATTACCAATATTATGCTGCTATTATCTAGTGAACGGTAATTATTGTACTTATTACTCTCATTATTATCAATATAGCTTGTATTATTACCAATACTATGCTGCTATTATCGATGGAACGGTAATTATTGTACTTATTACTCTTATTATTATCAATATAACTTGTATTATTACCAATACTATGCTGCTATTATCGACGGAACGGTAAATATTGTACTTATTACTCTTATTATTATCAATATAACTTGTATTATTACCAATATTATGCTGCTATTATCGATGGAACGATAATTATTGCACTTATTACTCTGACTATTATCAATGTAACTGATAATATTAACCATATGATGCGCCTTTTATAGATAGAACGATAATTATTGTACATATTACTCTTACTATTATCAATATAACTCCATTTGATAACCACATTATGATACTATTATGGATAGAACGACAATTATTGTATTTATTACTCTTATTATTATCAATATAACTTGTATTATTACCAATATTATGCTGCTATTATCTAGTGAACGGTAATTATTGTACTTATTACTGTCATTATTATCAATATAGCTTGTATTATTACCAATACTATGCTGCTATTATCGATGGAACGGTAATTATTGTACTTATTACTCCTATTATTATCAATATAACTTGTATTATTACCAATACTATGCTGCTATTATCGATGGAACGGTAAATATTGTACTTATTACTCTTATTATTATCAATATAACTTGTATTATTACCAATATTATGCTGCTATTATCGATGGAACGATAATTATTGTTCTTATTACTCTTATTATTATCAATGTAACTGATAATATTAACCATATGATGCGCCTTTTATAGATAGAACGATAATTATTGTACATATTACTCTTACTATTATCAATATAACTCCATTTGATAACCATATTATGATCCTATTATGGATAGAACGATAATTATTGTATTTATTACTCTTATTATTATCAATATAACTTGTATTATTACCAATATTATTCTGCTATTATCTAGTGAACGGTAATTATTGTACACATTACTCTCATTATTATCAATATAGCTTGTATTATTACCAATACTATGCTGCTATTATCGATGGAACGGTAATTATTGTACTTATTACTCCTATTATTATCAATATAACTTGTATTATTACCAATACTATGCTGCTATTATCGATGGAACGGTAAATAATGTACTTATTACTCTTATTATTATCAATATAACTTGCATTATTACCAATATTATGCTCCCATTAACGATGGAGCGATAATTATCATACTTACTGCTCTTATTATCAATGTAACTGATAATGTTAACCATATGATGCTCCTTTTATCGATAGAAAGATAATTATTGTACTTATTACTCTTATGATTATCAATGTTACTTGTATTTTTACCAATATTATGCTGCTATTATCTAGTGAACTATAATTTTTGTACTTATTACTCATATTATTATCAATATAACTCCATTTAATAACCATATTATGATGCTATTATGGATAGAACGATAATTATTGTACTTATTACTCTTATTATTATCAATATAACTTGTATTATTACCAATATTATGCTGCTATTATCTAGTGAACGATAATTTTTGTACTTTTTACGCTTATTATTATGAATATAACTCCATTTAATAACCATATTATGCTCTTATTATCGGTAGAACGATAGTTATTGTACTTATTACTCTTATTATTATCAATATAGCTTGTATTATTACCAATATTATGCTGCTATTATCGATGGAACGGTAATTATTGTACCTATTACTCTTATTATTATCAATATAACTTGAATTATTACCAATATTATGCTGCTTATTGTCGATAGAACGATAATTACTGTACTTACTACTCTTATTATTAACAACATAACTCCATTTAATAACCATATTATGATCCTATTATGGATAGACCGATAATTATTGTACTTATTACTCTTATTATTATCAATGTAACTGATAATATTAACCATATGATGCTCCTTTTATAAATAGAACGATAATTATTGTACTTATTACTCTTATTATTATCAATATAACTTGTATTATTACCAATATTATGCTGCTATTATCTAGTGAACGATAATTTTTGTACTTTTTACTCTTATTATTATGAATATAACTCCATTTAATAACCATATTATGCTCTTATTATCGGTAGAACGATAGTTATTGTACTTATTACTCTTATTATTATCAATATAGCTTGTATTATTACCAATATTATGCTGCTATTATCGATGGAACGGTAATTATTGTACCTATTACTCTTATTATTATCAATATAACTTGAATTATTACCAATATTATGCTGCTTATTGTCGATAGAACGATAATTATTGTACTTACTACTCTTATTATTAACAACATAACTCCATTTAATAACCATATTATGATCCTATTATGGATAGACCGATAATTATTGTACTTATTACTCTTATTATTATCAATGTAACTGATAATATTAACCATATGATGCTCCTTTTATAAATAGAACGATAATTATTGTACTTATTACTCTTATTATTATCAATATAACTTGTATTATTACCAATATTATGCTGCTATTATCTAGTGAACGATAATTTTTGTACTTTTTACTCTTATTATTATGAATATAACTCCATTTAATAACCATATTATGCTCTTATTATCGGTAGAACGATGTTATTGTACTTATTACTCTTATTATTATCAATATAGCTTGTATTATTACCAATATTATGCTGCTATTATCGATGGAACGGTAATTATTGTACTATTACTCTTATTATTATCAATATAACTTGAATTATTACCAATATTATGCTGCTTATTGTCGATAGAACGATAATTATTGTACTTACTACTCTTATTATTAACAACATAACTCCATTTAATAACCATATTATGATCCTATTATGGATAGAACGATAATTATTGTATTTATTACTCTTATTATTAACAACATAACTTCATTTAATAACCATATTATAACCCTATTATGGATAGACCGATAATTATTGTACTTATTACTCTTATTATTATCAATGTAACTGATAATATTAACCATATGGTGCTCCTTTTATAAATAGAACGACAATTATTGTACATATTACCCTTATTAATATCAATATAACTCCATTTAATAACCATATTATGCTCCTATTATCGATAGAACGATAATTATTGTATTTATTACTCTTATTATTGTCAATATAACTTGTATTATTACCAATATCATGCAGCTATTATCGATGGAAAGATAATTATTGTACTCATTACTCTTATTATTATCAATATAACTGATAATATTAACCATATGATGCTCCTTTTATAAATAGAACGATAATTATTGTACATATTACCCTTATTTATATCAATATAACTCCATTTAATTACCATATTATGATCCTATTATGGATAGAACGATAATTATTGTACTTATTACTCTTATTATTATCAATATAGCTTGCATTATTGCCTATATTATGCTGCTATTATCGATGGAACGATAATTATCGTACTTACTGCTCTTACTATTATCAATGTAACTGAAAATATTAACCATATGATGCTCCTTTTATCGATAGAAAGATAATTATTGTACTTATTACTCTTATGATTATCAATATTACTTGTATTATTACCAATATTATGCTGCTATTATCGATGGAACGATAATTATTGTACATATTACTCTTATTATTATCAATATAACTCCATTTAATAACCATCCTATGATCCTATTATGGATAGAACGATAATTATTGTACTTATTACTCTTATTATTATCAATATAACTTGTATTATTATCAATATTATGCTGCTATTAATGATGGAGCGATAATTATCATACTTACTACTCTTATTATCAATGTAACTGATAATATTAACCATATAATGCTCCTTTTATCGATAGAAAGATAATTATTGTACTTATTACTCTTATGGTTATCAATATTACTTGTATTTTTACCAATATTATGCTGCTATTATCGATGGAACGATAATTATTGTACTTATTACTCTTATTAATATCAATATAACTCCATTTAATAACCATATTATGATCCTATTATGGATAGAACGATAATTATTGTATTTATTACTCTTATTATTATCAATATAACTTGTATTATTACCAATATTATGCTGCTATTATCTAGTGAACGGTAATTATTGTACTTATTACTCTCATTATTATCAATATAGCTTGTATTATTACCAATATTATGCTGCTATTATCGATGGAACGGTGATTATTGTACTTATTACTCTTATTATTATCAATATAACTTGTATTATTACCAATACTATGCTGCTATTATCGACGGAACGGTAAATATTGTACTTATTACTCTTATTATTATCAATATAACTTGTATTATTACCAATATTATGCTGCTATTATCGATGGAACGATAATTATCGCACTTATTACTCTTATTATTATCAATGTAACTGATAATATTAACCATATGATGCGCCTTTTATAGATAGAACGATAATTATTGTACATATTACTCTTATTAATATCAATATAACTCCATTTAATAACCATATTATGATCCTATTATGGATAGAACGACAATTATTGTATATATTACTCTTATTATTATCAATATAACTTGTATTATTACCAATATTATGCTGCTATTATCTAGTGAACGGTAATTATTGTACTTATTACTCTCATTATTATCAATATAGTTTGTATTATTACCAATACTATGCTGCTATTATCGATGGAACGGTAATTATTGTACTTATTACTCCTATTATTATCAATATAACTTGTATTATTACCAATACTATGCTGCTATTATCGATGGAACGGTAAATATTGTACTTATTACTCTTATTATTATCAATATAACTTGAATTATTACCAATATTATGCTGCTATTATCGATGGAACGATAATTATTGTACTTATTACTCTTATTATTATCAATGTAACTGATAATATTAACGATATGATGCGCCTTTTATAGATAGAACGATAATTATTGTACATATTACTCTTATTATTATCAATATAACTCCATTTGATAACCATATTATGATCCTATTATGGATAGAACGATAATTATTGTACTTATTACTCTTATTATTATCAATATAGCTTGCATTATTACCAATATTATGCTCCTATTAACGATGGAGCGATAATTATCATACTTATTGCTCTTATTATCAATGTAACTGATAATGTTAACCATATGATGCTCCTTTTATCGATAGAAAGATAATTATTGTACTTATTACTCTTATGATTATCAATGTTACTTGTATTATTACCAATATTATGCTGCTATTATCTAGTGAACTATAATTTTTGTACTTATTACTCATATTATTATCAATATAACTCCATTTAATAACCATATTATGATCCTATTATGGATAGAACGATAATTATTGTACTTATTACTCTTACTATTGTCAATATAACTTGTATTATTACCAATATTATGCTGCTATAATCGATGGAACGATAATTACTGTACATATTACTCTTATTATTATCAATGTAACTCATATTATTAACCATATGATGCTCCTGTTATCGATAGTACGATAATTATTGTACATATTACTCTTATTATTATCAATATAACTTGTATTATTACCAATATTATGCTGCTATTGTCGATAGAACGATAATTATTGTACTTATTACTCTTATTATTATCAATATAACTTGTATTATTACCAATATTATGCTGCTATTATCGATGGAACGATAATTATTGTACTTATTACTCTTATTAATATCAATATAACTCCATTTAATGACCATATTATGATCCTATTATGGATAGGACGATAATTATTGTATTTATTACTCTTATTATTACCAATATAACTTGTATTATTACCAATATTATGCTGCTATTATCTAGTGAACGGTAATTATTGTACTTATTACTCTTATTATTATCAATATAGCTTGTATTATTACCAATATTATGCTGCTATTATCGATGGAACGGTAATTATTGTACTCATTACTCTTATTATTATCAATGTAACTGATAATATTAACCATATGATGCTCCTTTTATAGATAGAACGATAATTATTGTACTTATTACTCTTATTATTATCAATATAACTTGTATTATTACCAATATTATGCTGCTATTATCTAGTGAACGATAATTTTTGTACTTTTTACTCTTATTATTATTTAACCGACTTCGAAAAAGGAGGAGGTTACTCAATTCGATAAGTATATTTTTTTTTTTTTTTTTTTTTTTTTTCTATGTATGTTCGCCGATTACGCCTAACTGGGTAGACCGATCGGAATGAAACCTTTTGCATATGGTAGGTGCTGACTCCCCATTGGTACCATTATCAAAAAATTTTTCATTTTTTAATTGCAAAGTGTTGTTATTGCAAAAAAACCGGCAACTTTTTTCTTTTTTCTATGTATGTTCGCGCATTGCGCCTAGCTGGATGGACCGATCGGAATGAAACCTTTTGCATATGGTAGGTGCTGACCCCCCATTGGTACCATTATCAAAAAATTTTTCATTTTTTAATTGCAAAGTGTTGTTATTGCAAAACAACCGGCAACTTTTTTCTTTTTCTATGTATGTTCGCGCATTGCGCCTAGCTGGATGGACCGATCGGAATGAAACCTTTTGCATATGGTAGGTGCTGACCCCCCATTGGTACCATTATCAAAAAATTTTTCATTTTTTAATTGCAAAGTGTTGTTATTGCAAAACAACCGGCAACTTTTTTCTTTTTCTATGTATGTTCGCCGATTTCGCCTAACTGGGTTGACCGATCGGAACGAAGCCTTTTGCAACTGGTGGGTTCAGACTCCCCATTGGTACCATAATAAAAAGTTTTTCATTTTTTAATTGCAAAGTGTTGTTATTGCAGAAAAACCGGCAACTTTTAAAATAAACTTTTCTCGATTTTAGTGCGCTTTCAATATCTTATCGCGGACATGATTCTGTACAATTTTGTTCATATACAAATTTCGCGGAAATGTTTAGTTTTCGAGATATTAGCGAAAAAAATTGTTATTAATTTTTGAAATCAACTTCGAACGATTTTAATGTCCTTTTAATATGTTGTCAGGGGCATGGTTCTGAACAATTTTGTTCATATACAAATTTCGCGGAAATGTTTAGTTTTCGAGATATTAGCAAAAATTGTTGTTAACTTTTGAAATCAACTTCGAACGATTTTAATGTCCTTTGAATATGTTGTTAGGGGCGTGGTTCTGGACAACTTTTTCCTCTTGCAAAATTGACGGAAAGCTTTTGTTTTCGAGATATTACAGAAATTGTTGTTAACTTTTGAAGCCAACTTCGAACGATTTTTATGTCATTCTAATACGTTATTAGTAGCATGATTCTAAACGAGTTTTTCCTTATGCATAATTGACGGAAAACTTTAGTTTTCGTGATAGTAGCGAATAGCTATTGTTATTATTATTAGTGGAACGCCCCGTGCTATGTACGGGAAAGACAAGAAAGGGCAATTACAATGCACAGTACCAAAACACTAACTAAGCTTTGCCGCTTTGACACGCAACTTATGCAGCAAGATGAGTTCACGTTGACGTTGGTGTATTATTCCCATTGCTTGGTACAGTCTCCCTACCGTTCTAATAAACATTTTTTTTATTTTTTAGTTGCAAAGGATTATTGTTGCAAAAAAAATTGAAAAACGAACATCCATGTTGTCTTTTACTTAATTATGCTCATGGCATTTACGCAGACAAAAAAAAAAGCCCAGAAGAACTGTCTCACAGTATCCCATACAATTCTCCCCATTCCACTAAAAAGCGTGAAATAAAATAATTTTCAGAAAAAAAATACACCGACTTCGAAATGCACTAAAAAGTATAAAATAATTTCTATTTCCTAATGAAGTAATTTCTATTTCATTCAATCATGCAATTACGTAACAAATATGAATGAAACCTATTTACTCGTTAGGTAGTATATTAAATACATTTCAACCTTTTCGGAGGCGGCGAAAAATTAAAAATACCTCAGTAAACGTTGCTGTCAATAACCAGTTGATTGTGGTATGGCGTATTGGAAATTAATAAATCCTGAGAAAGAATACGAACCATTATAGATATATCTGGTAATATACGAAAAATGTAACGACTGCATCTTCATTTCGCAACGTTTCTGATATAAATGAAATTGAATCGACTTTGTTCGCATGTGGAAGCCATGGATCTAAGAACCTATAAACGGAGCCCACGACGCGGGGATTACCAAATTTGCGGCAGATGGGCTCTATCTTTATAGTACATGCGGCGATCGAGTCTTTCCGTCGCATACTCTATGAATCTAGATAGACCATAGTTACATTCTATACGCACTAACACCTACTTCGCGGCGTGCTGTCGAGTTATATGTATAGAAAAAAAAAATAGCTATACAAGCTTTGCCTATGTTCGGCTGTCCAAAGGTTGACATGATCAAGAAAATCTTTTAATTTTGCGCCGCCTCCGAAAAGGTTGAAATGTATTTAATATACTACCTAACGAGTAAATAGGTTTCATTCATATTTGTTACGTAATTGCATGATTGAATGAAATAGAAATTACTTCATTAGGAAATAGAAATTATTTTATACTTTTTAGTGCATTTCGAAGTCGGTGTATTTTTTTTCTGAAAATTATTTTATGAATATAACTCCATTTAATAACCATATTATGCTCTTATTATCGGTAGAACGATAGTTATTGTACTTATTACTCTTATTATTATCAATATAGCTTGTATTATTACCAATATTATGCTGCTATTATCGATGGAACGGTAATTATTGTACCTATTACTCTTATTATTATCAATATAACTTGAATTATTACCAATATTATGCTGCTTATTGTCGATAGAACGATAATTACTGTACTTACTACTCTTATTATTAACAACATAACTCCATTTAATAACCATATTATGATCCTATTATGGATAGACCGATAATTATTGTACTTATTACTCTTATTATTATCAATGTAACTGATAATATTAACCATATGATGCTCCTTTTATAAATAGAACGATAATTATTGTACTTATTACTCTTATTATTATCAATATAACTTGTATTATTACCAATATTATGCTGCTATTATCTAGTGAACGATAATTTTTGTACTTTTTACTCTTATTATTATGAATATAACTCCATTTAATAACCATATTATGCTCTTATTATCGGTAGAACGATAGTTATTGTACTTATTACTCTTATTATTATCAATATAGCTTGTATTATTACCAATATTATGCTGCTATTATCGATGGAACGGTAATTATTGTACCTATTACTCTTATTATTATCAATATAACTTGAATTATTACCAATATTATGCTGCTTATTGTCGATAGAACGATAATTATTGTACTTACTACTCTTATTATTAACAACATAACTCCATTTAATAACCATATTATGATCCTATTATGGATAGAACGATAATTATTGTATTTATTACTCTTATTATTAACAACATAACTTCATTTAATAACCATATTATAACCCTATTATGGATAGACCGATAATTATTGTACTTATTACTCTTATTATTATCAATGTAACTGATAATATTAACCATATGGTGCTCCTTTTATAAATAGAACGACAATTATTGTACATATTACCCTTATTAATATCAATATAACTCCATTTAATAACCATATTATGCTCCTATTATCGATAGAACGATAATTATTGTATTTATTACTCTTATTATTGTCAATATAACTTGTATTATTACCAATATCATGCAGCTATTATCGATGGAAAGATAATTATTGTACTCATTACTCTTATTATTATCAATATAACTGATAATATTAACCATATGATGCTCCTTTTATAAATAGAACGACAATTATTGTACATATTACCCTTATTAATATCAATATAACTCCATTTAATTACCATATTATGATCCTATTATGGATAGAACGATAATTATTGTACTTATTACTCTTATTATTATCAATATAGCTTGCATTATTGCCAATATTATGCTGCTATTATCGATGGAACGATAATTATCGTACTTACTACTCTTACTATTATCAATGTAACTGAAAATATTAACCATATGATGCTCCTTTTATCGATAGAAAGATAATTATTGTACTTATTACTCTTATGATTATCAATATTACTTGTATTATTACCAATATTATGCTGCTATTATCGATGGAACGATAATTATTGTACATATTACTCTTATTATTATCAATATAACTCCATTTAATAACCATCCTATGATCCTATTATGGATAGAACGATAATTATTGTACTTATTACTCTTATTATTATCAATATAACTTGTATTATTATCAATATTATGCTGCTATTAATGATGGAGCGATAATTATCATACTTACTACTCTTATTATCAATGTAACTGATAATATTAACCATATAATGCTCCTTTTATCGATAGAAAGATAATTATTGTACTTATTACTCTTATGGTTATCAATATTACTTGTATTTTTACCAATATTATGCTGCTATTATCGATGGAACGATAATTATTGTACTTATTACTCTTATTAATATCAATATAACTCCATTTAATAACCATATTATGATCCTATTATGGATAGAACGATAATTATTGTATTTATTACTCTTATTATTATCAATATAACTTGTATTATTACCAATATTATGCTGCTATTATCTAGTGAACGGTAATTATTGTACTTATTACTCTCATTATTATCAATATAGCTTGTATTATTACCAATATTATGCTGCTATTATCGATGGAACGGTGATTATTGTACTTATTACTCTTATTATTATCAATATAACTTGTATTATTACCAATACTATGCTGCTATTATCGACGGAACGGTAAATATTGTACTTATTACTCTTATTATTATCAATATAACTTGAATTATTACCAATATTATGCTGCTATTATCGATGGAACGATAATTATTGTACTTATTACTCTTATTATTATCAATGTAACTGATAATATTAACGATATGATGCGCCTTTTATAGATAGAACGATAATTATTGTACATATTACTCTTATTATTATCAATATAACTCCATTTGATAACCATATTATGATCCTATTATGGATAGAACGATAATTATTGTACTTATTACTCTTATTATTATCAATATAGCTTGCATTATTACCAATATTATGCTCCTATTAACGATGGAGCGATAATTATCATACTTATTGCTCTCATTATCAATGTAACTGATAATGTTAACCATATGATGCTCCTTTTATCGATAGAAAGATAATTATTGTACTTATTACTCTTATGATTATCAATGTTACTTGTATTATTACCAATATTATGCTGCTATTATCTAGTGAACTATAATTTTTGTACTTATTACTCATATTATTATCAATATAACTCCATTTAATAACCATATTATGATCCTATTATGGATAGAACGATAATTATTGTACTTATTACTCTTACTACTGTCAATATAACTTGTATTATTACCAATATTATGCTGCTATAATCGATGGAACGATAATTACTGTACATATTACTCTTATTATTATCAATGTAACTCATATTATTAACCATATGATGCTCCTGTTATCGATAGTACGATAATTATTGTACATATTACTCTTATTATTATCAATATAACTTGTATTATTACCAATATTATGCTGCTATTGTCGATAGAACGATAATTATTGTACTTATTACTCTTATTATTATCAATATAACTTGTATTATTACCAATATTATGCTGCTATTATCGATGGAACGATAATTATTGTACTTATTACTCTTATTAATATCAATATAACTCCATTTAATGACCATATTATGATCCTATTATGGATAGGACGATAATTATTGTATTTATTACTCTTATTATTACCAATATAACTTGTATTATTACCAATATTATGCTGCTATTATCTAGTGAACGGTAATTATTGTACTTATTACTCTTATTATTATCAATATAGCTTGTATTATTACCAATATTATGCTGCTATTATCGATGGAACGGTAATTATTGTACTCATTACTCTTATTATTATCAATGTAACTGATAATATTAACCATATGATGCTCCTTTTATAGATAGAACGATAATTATTGTACTTATTACTCTTATTATTATCAATATAACTTGTATTATTACCAATATTATGCTGCTGTTATCTAGTGAACGATAATTTTTGTACTTTTTACTCTTATTATTATGAATATAACTCCATTTAATAACCATATTATGCTCTTATTATCGGTAGAACGATAGTTATTGTACTTATTACTCTTATTATTATCAATATAGCTTGTATTATTACCAATATTATGCTGCTATTATCGATGGAACGGTAATTATTGTACCTATTACTCTTATTATTATCAATATAACTTGAATTATTACCAATATTATGCTGCTTATTGTCGATAGAACGATAATTATTGTACTTACTACTCTTATTATTAACAACATAACTCCATTTAATAACCATATTATGATCCTATTATGGATAGACCGATAATTATTGTACTTATTACTCTTATTATTATCAATGTAACTGATAATATTAACCATATGATGCTCCTTTTATAAATAGAACGATAATTATTGTACTTATTACTCTTATTATTATCAATATAGCTTGTATTATTACCAATATTATGCTGCTATTATCGATGGAACGGTAATTATTGTACCTATTACTCTTATTATTATCAATATAACTTGAATTATTACCAATATTATGCTGCTTATTGTCGATAGAACGATAATTATTGTACTTACTACTCTTATTATTATCAACATAACTCCATTTAATAACCATATTATGATCCTATTATGGATAGACCGATAATTATTGTACTTATTACTCTTATTATTATCAATGTAACTGATAATATTAACCATATGATGCTCCTTTTATAAATAGAACGATAATTATTGTACATATTACCCTTATTAATATCAATATAACTCCATTTAATAACCATATTATGCTCCTATTATCGATAGAACGATAATTATTGTATTTATTACTCTTATTATTATCAATATAGCTTGTATTATTAACCATAAGATGCTCCTGTTATCGATTGAAAGATATTTATTGTACGTATTATTCTTATTATTATCAATCTAACATATGTTATTCGCCGTTTTATGCTCCTATTATCGATAGAACGATAATTATTGTACTTAATGCTCTTATTATTATCAATATAACTTGTATTATTACCAATATTATGCTGCTATTATCTATTGAACGATAATTATTGTACTTATTACTCTTATTATTATCAATATAGCTTGTATTATTACCAATACTATGTTGCTATTATCGATGGAACGGTAAATATTGTACTTATTACTCTTATTATTATCAATATAAGTTGTATTATTACCAATATTATGATGATATTGTCGATAGAACGATAATTATTGTACTTATTACTCTTATTATTAACAACATAACTCCACTTAATAACCATATTATGATCCTATTATGTATAGAACGATAATTATTTTACTTATTACTCTTATTATTGTCAATATAACTTGTATTATTACCAATATCATGCAGCTATTATCGATGGAAAGATAATTATTGTACTCATTACTCTTATTATTATCAATATAACTGATAATATTAACCATATGATGCTCCTTTTATAAATAGAACGATAATTATTGTACATATTACCCTTATTAATATCAATATAACTCCATTTAATAACCATATTATGATCCTATTATGGATAGAACGATAATTATTGTATTTATTACTCTTATTATTATCAATATAACTTGTATTATTACCAATATTGTGCTGCTATTATCTAGTGAACGATAATTACTGTACTTATTACTCTTATTATTATGAATACAACTCCATTTAATAACCATATTATGATCCTATTATGGATAGAACGATAATTATTGTACTTATTACTCTTATTATTAACAACATAACTCCATTTAATAACCATATTATGATCCTATTATGGATAGAACGATAATTATTGTACTTATTACTCTTATTATTATCAATATAGCTTGTATTATTACCAATATTATGTTGCTATTATCGATGGAACGATAATTATCGTACTTACTACTCTTATTATTATGAATGTAACTAATAATATTAACCATATGATGCTCCTTTTATCGATGGAAAGATAATTATTGTACATATTACTCTTATTAATATCAATATAACTCCATTTAATTACCATATTATGATCCTATTATGGATAGAACGATAATTATTGTACTTATTACTCTTATTATTATCAATATAGCTTGCATTATTGCCAATATTATGCTGCTATTATCGATGGAACGATAATTATCGTACTTACTACTCTTACTATTATCAATGTAACTGATAATATTAACCATATGATGCTCCTTTTATCGATAGAAAGATAATTATTGTACTTATTACTCTTATGATTATCAATATTACTTGTATTATTACCAATATTATGCTGCTATTATCGATGGAACGATAATTATTGTACATATTACTCTTATTATTATCAATATAACTCCATTTAATAACCATACTATGATCCTCTTATGGATAGAACGATAATTATTGTACTTATTACTCTTATTATTATCAATATAACTTGTATTATTATCAATATTATGCTGCCATTATCGATGGAACGATAATTATGGTACTTATTACTCTTATTATTATCAATGTAACTGATAATATTAACAATATGATGCTCCTTTTATAGATAGAACGGTAATTATTGTACATATTACTCTTATTATTATCAATATAACTCCATTTAATATCCATATTATGATCCTATTATGGATAGACCGATAATTATTGTACTTATTACTCTTATTATTATCAATACAACTTGTATTAGTACCAATATTATGCTGCTATTATCTAGTGAACTATAATTTTTGTACTTATTACTCATATTATTATCAATATAACTCCATTTAATAACCATATTATGATCCTATTATGGATAGAACGATAATTATTGTACTTATTACTCTTATTATTATCAATATAACTTGTATTATTACCAATATTATGCTGCTATTGTCGATAGAACGATAATTATTGTACTTATTACTCTTATTATTATCAATATAGCTTGTATTATTACCAATATTATGCTGCTATTATCGATGGAACGGTAATTATTGTACCTATTACTCTTATTATTATCAATATAACTTGAATTATTACCAATATTATGCTGCTTATTGTCGATAGAACGATAATTATTGTACCTATTACTCTTATTATTATCAATATAACTTGAATTATTACCAATATTATGCTGCTTATTGTCGATAGAACGATAATTATTGTACTTATTACTCTTATTATTAACAACATAACTCCATTTAATAACCATATTATGATTCTATTATGGATAGAACGATAATTATTGTACATATTACCCTTATTAATATCAATATAACTCCATTTAATTACCATATTATGATCCTATTATGGATAGAACGATAATTATTGTACTTATTACTCTTATTATTATCAATATAGCTTGCATTATTGCCAATATTATGCTGCTATTATCGATGGAACGATAATTATCGTACTTACTACTCTTACTATTATCAATGTAACTGATAATATTAACCATATGATGCTCCTTTTATCGATAGAAAGATAATTATTGTACTTATTACTCTTATGATTATCAATATTACTTGTATTATTACCAATATTATGCTGCTATTATCGATGGAACGATAATTATTGTACATATTACTCTTATTATTATCAATATAACTCCATTTAATAACCATACTATGATCCTCTTATGGATAGAACGATAATTATTGTACTTATTACTCTTATTATTATCAATATAACTTGTATTATTATCAATATTATGCTGCCATTATCGATGGAACGATAATTATGGTACTTATTACTCTTATTATTATCAATGTAACTGATAATATTAACAATATGATGCTCCTTTTATAGATAGAACGGTAATTATTGTACATATTACTCTTATTATTATCAATATAACTCCATTTAATATCCATATTATGATCCTATTATGGATAGACCGATAATTATTGTACTTATTACTCTTATTATTATCAATGTAACTGATAATATTAACCATATGATGCTCCTTTTATAAATAGAACGATAATTATTGTACATATTACCCTTATTAATATCAATATAACTCCATTTAATAACCATATTATGCTCCTATTATCGATAGAACGATAATTATTGTATTTATTACTCTTATTATTATCAATATAGCTTGTATTATTAACCATAAGATGCTCCTGTTATCGATTGAAAGATATTTATTGTACGTATTATTCTTATTATTATCAATCTAACATATGTTATTCGCCGTTTTATGCTCCTATTATCGATAGAACGATAATTATTGTACTTAATGCTCTTATTATTATCAATATAACTTGTATTATTACCAATATTATGCTGCTATTATCTATTGAACGATAATTATTGTACTTATTACTCTTATTATTATCAATATAGCTTGTATTATTACCAATACTATGTTGCTATTATCGATGGAACGGTAAATATTGTACTTATTACTCTTATTATTATCAATATAAGTTGTATTATTACCAATATTATGATGATATTGTCGATAGAACGATAATTATTGTACTTATTACTCTTATTATTAACAACATAACTCCACTTAATAACCATATTATGATCCTATTATGTATAGAACGATAATTATTTTACTTATTACTCTTATTATTGTCAATATAACTTGTATTATTACCAATATCATGCAGCTATTATCGATGGAAAGATAATTATTGTACTCATTACTCTTATTATTATCAATATAACTGATAATATTAACCATATGATGCTCCTTTTATAAATAGAACGATAATTATTGTACATATTACCCTTATTAATATCAATATAACTCCATTTAATAACCATATTATGATCCTATTATGGATAGAACGATAATTATTGTATTTATTACTCTTATTATTATCAATATAACTTGTATTATTACCAATATTGTGCTGCTATTATCTAGTGAACGATAATTACTGTACTTATTACTCTTATTATTATGAATACAACTCCATTTAATAACCATATTATGATCCTATTATGGATAGAACGATAATTATTGTACTTATTACTCTTATTATTAACAACATAACTCCATTTAATAACCATATTATGATCCTATTATGGATAGAACGATAATTATTGTACTTATTACTCTTATTATTATCAATATAGCTTGTATTATTACCAATATTATGTTGCTATTATCGATGGAACGATAATTATCGTACTTACTACTCTTATTATTATGAATGTAACTAATAATATTAACCATATGATGCTCCTTTTATCGATGGAAAGATAATTATTGTACATATTACTCTTATTAATATCAATATAACTCCATTTAATTACCATATTATGATCCTATTATGGATAGAACGATAATTATTGTACTTATTACTCTTATTATTATCAATATAGCTTGCATTATTGCCAATATTATGCTGCTATTATCGATGGAACGATAATTATCGTACTTACTACTCTTACTATTATCAATGTAACTGATAATATTAACCATATGATGCTCCTTTTATCGATAGAAAGATAATTATTGTACTTATTACTCTTATGATTATCAATATTACTTGTATTATTACCAATATTATGCTGCTATTATCGATGGAACGATAATTATTGTACATATTACTCTTATTATTATCAATATAACTCCATTTAATAACCATACTATGATCCTCTTATGGATAGAACGATAATTATTGTACTTATTACTCTTATTATTATCAATATAACTTGTATTATTATCAATATTATGCTGCCATTATCGATGGAACGATAATTATGGTACTTATTACTCTTATTATTATCAATGTAACTGATAATATTAACAATATGATGCTCCTTTTATAGATAGAACGGTAATTATTGTACATATTACTCTTATTATTATCAATATAACTCCATTTAATATCCATATTATGATCCTATTATGGATAGACCGATAATTATTGTACTTATTACTCTTATTATTATCAATACAACTTGTATTAGTACCAATATTATGCTGCTATTATCTAGTGAACTATAATTTTTGTACTTATTACTCATATTATTATCAATATAACTCCATTTAATAACCATATTATGATCCTATTATGGATAGAACGATAATTATTGTACTTATTACTCTTATTATTATCAATATAACTTGTATTATTACCAATATTATGCTGCTATTGTCGATAGAACGATAATTATTGTACTTATTACTCTTATTATTATCAATATAGCTTGTATTATTACCAATATTATGCTGCTATTATCGATGGAACGGTAATTATTGTACCTATTACTCTTATTATTATCAATATAACTTGAATTATTACCAATATTATGCTGCTTATTGTCGATAGAACGATAATTATTGTACTTATTACTCTTATTATTAACAACATAACTCCATTTAATAACCATATTATGATTCTATTATGGATAGAACGATAATTATTGTACATATTACCCTTATTAATATCAATATAACTCCATTTAATAACCATATTATGCTCCTATTATCGATAGAACGATAATTATTGTATTTATTACTCTTATTATTATCAATATAGCTTGTATTATTACCCACAAGATGCTCCTGTTATCGATTGAAAGATATTTATTGTACTTATTATTCTTATTATTATCAATCTAACATATGTTATTCGCCGTTTTATGCTCCTATTATCGATAGAACGATAATTATTGTACTTAATGCTCTTATTATTATCAATATAACTCCATTTAATAACCATATTATGATCCTATTATGGATAGAACGATAATTATTGTACTTATTACTCTTATTATTAACAACATAACTCCATTTAATAACCATATTATGATCCTATTATGGATAGAACGATAATTATTGTACTTATTACTCTTATTATTATCAATATAACTTGTATTATTATCAATATTATGCTCCTATTATCGATGGAACGATAATTATTGTACTTATTACGCTTATTATTATCAATGTAACTTGTATTATTACCAATATTAAGCTGCTATTATCTAGCGAGCGATAATTTTTGTACGTATTACTCTTATAATTATCAATATAACTCCATTTAATAACCATATTATGCTCTTATTATCGATAGAACGATAGTTATTGTACTTAGTACTCTTATTATTATCAATATAGCTTGTATTATTACCAATATTATGCTGCTTATTGTCGATAGGACGATAATTTTTGTACTTATTACTCTTATTGTTATCAATATAACTCCATTTAATAACCATATTATGATCCTATTATGGATAGAACGATAATTATTGTATTTATTACTCTTATTATTATCAATATAACTTGTATTATTACCAATATTATGCTGCTATTACCTAGTGAACGATAATTATTGTACTTATTACTCTTATTATTATCAATATAACTTGTATTATTACCAATATTATGCTGCTATTATCGATGGAACGATAATTATTGTACTTATTACTCTTATTATTATCAATATAGCTTGCATTATTACTAATATTATGCTGCTATTATCGATGGAACGATAATTATCATACTTGCTACTCTTATTATCAATATAACTGATAATATTAACCATATGATGCTCCTTTATCGATAGAAAGATAATTATTGTACTTATTACTCTTATTATTATCAATGTAACTTGTATTATTACCAATATTATGCTGCTATAATCGATGGAACGATAATTACTGTACATATTACTCTTATTATTATCAATATAGCTTGCATTATTCCCAATACTATGCTGCTATTATCGATGGAACGATAATTATCGTACTTACTACTCTTACTATTATCAATGTAACTAATAATATTAACCATATGATGCTCCTTTTATCGATGGAAAGATAATTATTGTACATATTACTCTTATTAATATCAATATAACTCCATTTAATTACCATATTATGATCCTATTATGGATAGAACGATAATTATTGTACTTATTACTCTTATTATTATCAATATAGCTTGCATTATTGCCAATATTATGCTGCTATTATCGATGGAACGATAATTATCGTACTTACTACTCTTACTATTATCAATGTAACTGATAATATTAACCATATGATGCTCCTTTTATCGATAGAAAGATAATTATTGTACTTATTACTCTTATGATTATCAATATTACTTGTATTATTACCAATATTATGCTGCTATTATCGATGGAACGATAATTATTGTACATATTACTCTTATTATTATCAATATAACTCCATTTAATAACCATACTATGATCCTCTTATGGATAGAACGATAATTATTGTACTTATTACTCTTATTATTATCAATATAACTTGTATTATTATCAATATTATGCTGCCATTATCGATGGAACGATAATTATGGTACTTATTACTCTTATTATTATCAATGTAACTGATAATATTAACAATATGATGCTCCTTTTATAGATAGAACGGTAATTATTGTACATATTACTCTTATTATTATCAATATAACTCCATTTAATATCCATATTATGATCCTTTTATGGATAGACCGATAATTATTGTACTTATTACTCTTATTATTATCAATACAACTTGGTATTAGTACCAATATTATGCTGCTATTATCTAGTGAACTATAATTTTTGTACTTATTACTCATATTATTATCAATATAACTCCATTTAATAACCATATTATGATCCTATTATGGATAGAACGATAATTATTGTACTTATTACTCTTATTATTATCAATATAACTTGTATTATTACCAATATTATGCTGCTATTGTCGATAGAACGATAATTATTGTACTTATTACTCTTATTATTATCAATATAGCTTGTATTATTACCAATATTATGCTGCTATTATCGATGGAACGGTAAATTATTGTACCTATTACTCTTATTATTATCAATATACTTGAATTATTACCAATATTATGCTGCTTATTGTCGATAGAACGATAATTATTGTACCTATTACTCTTATTATTATCAATATAACTTGAATTATTACCAATATTATGCTGCTTATTGTCGATAGAACGATAATTATTGTACTTATTACTCTTATTATTAACAACATAACTCCATTTAATAACCATATTATGATTCTATTATGGATAGAACGATAATTATTGTACATATTACCCTTATTAATATCAATATAACTCCATTTAATTACCATATTATGATCCCTATTATGGATAGAACGATAATTATTGTACTTATTACTCTTATTATTATCAATATAGCTTGCATTATTGCCAATATTATGCTGCTATTATCGATGGAACGATAATTATCGTACTTACTACTCTACTATTATCAATGTAACTGATAATATTAACCATATGATGCTCCTTTTATCGATAGAAAGATAATTATTGTACTTATTACTCTTATGATTATCAATATTACTTGTATTATTACCAATATTATGCTGCTATTATCGATGGAACGATAATTATTGTACATATTACTCTTATTATTATCAATATAACTCCATTTAATAACCATACTATGATCCTCTTATGGATAGAACGATAATTATTGTACTTATTACTCTTATTATTATCAATATAACTTGTATTATTATCAATATTATGCTGCCATTATCGATGGAACGATAATTATGGTACTTATTACTCTTATTATTATCAATGTAACTGATAATATTAACAATATGATGCTCCTTTTATAGATAGAACGGTAATTATTGTACATATTACTCTTATTATTATCAATATAACTCCATTTAATATCCATATTATGATCCTATTATGGATAGACCGATAATTATTGTACTTATTACTCTTATTATTATCAATGTAACTGATAATATTAACCATATGATGCTCCTTTTATAAATAGAACGATAATTATTGTACATATTACCCTTATTAAT